>NW_027323794.1:0-1309 GCF_032062135.1 Pyxicephalus adspersus | reverse complement strand
GATACGGTAGACCATCTGGGCCTGGAGCCTTAGAGGATGGCAATTGAGTAATAGTTTTTGTGAGTTCCTCTTCCGTGATGGGGTTATTAAGTTGCTCACGGCATTCCGTCTCGATCCTAGGTAGGACTACCTGTTCTAGGTACGAGTCAATTTTTGGCCGCAGTGATCTACCCAGAGGAGATTGGGCGCAGTGAACCCTTTAGTATAAACGTGAGTAATAGGCTTCGAAGCAAGAGGCAATATGGGAGGGGTCATACCGTCCCGCTCTCATCCCTAACTGCCCCTGGAGAGGAATGCAGCTGCATATGCCGCAGCTTGCGGGCCAGCAGTGTGTCTGCCTTGTCTTCCTTCTAGTAGTACTGTTGACGGGTTCGCTGCATCATCCAGCTAACCTTCCTCAATTCCAGGGCCCTCAGCTTAGACCTGAGGGTGGTTATTTCCCTCAAGAGGCCCAAGGACAGTTTCGCTGTGTATTTTGCCTCATCAGATTTTAAGGCCTGTGTCGCAACTGAACGTTGTAAGTTAGAGTCACACTTAAGTCGAGAGCCCAGGGCTATACAATGTCCTCTGAATACTGTTTTGTGTGCTTCCCAGAGTGTAGAGGCATGTGCAACAGAGCCTCCATTTTCTCTGAAAAAAGTTTTTAAATTCGTAGCTAGGAACGACTTGGTGTCTAGATGTTTAATCAGATCATCATTCAGCCTCCAGTGGCAGACTCTCACTGACTGGGGTCACATCCAGTGTAATGGGAGCATGATCTGACCAGGTGATTGGATGAATCTCTGCGGAGATACTGTTCCTCAGGAGAGGAAGGTTAGTAAAAAGATGGTCAATATGGGTATGAGTACAGTGCGGGGGAGAGTAGAAGGAATACTGTCTCCCAGAGGGGTGGTGAATCCGCCAATTATCGTAGAGCTGGTACTTCCTGATCAATTGCCTAAATACCCTGGACTGCTTGGACACCTGCACTGAGTGCTGGGAGTGGAGCAAAGTGTGCCTGTCTCGAGTGGGGGAGAAAATCAAGTTAAAGTCTCCCCCAACTATCAAGTAGGTGTGGTCAAATTTTTTAAGGCGAGACAATACTTTGCTGAGGAATTGAGTCTGACCTGTGGCATATATATTGCATAATGTGACAGACACTCCCTGCAAAGCTCCATTCAAAATAATGTATCTCCCATCTGCATCTATTATGGAACGGGATAATGTAAATTTGAGGAAGTCTTTCAGAAGGACCGCAACTCCGGCCTTTTTCTTGCACGGTGAGTTAGCCAGGTACGACTGAGAATAAAGCCTGGAGGTAAAGTTAAAT
>NW_027323793.1:0-1309 GCF_032062135.1 Pyxicephalus adspersus | reverse complement strand
CCCCAACTGCAATCTCAGTCCATCCTACCATCCTGACTAATTAACCCTTTTTAGAGCTTAAACCCGTTTGCAGCCAGCTGAATCTTGCATGCCCAGGCACAAAAAACCTAAGGGACCAAGTAGATCCAGCCAGGAGGTCAGATCAGAGGCTTCAGGATGAAGAGTCTGAGACACAAGCTGACAGCCCAGACTCACCCCTACTCTCTCTCTAGCATCTCTGTGTCTCACAGCGAGACACTGTAGAGAGAAACTCTCCCAAAGTTTCTGCCAAGTAAGGAGGATTTTGAGTCTACAGACACACTGAACAATTCTCTTAGGGAAAAACAGAATCCCTTCAGCATCAGATCACTGCAGTGATTACAAGGGTGACTGCACTAGAATCAACTACATCACACACATTCAAGTGCAGCTACATTTCTTTCCATCATCATTTGTACTTAAAAAGATGACCAAAATAAAATAAAGGGAGATAGAACAATATACGGCTGAGAGACACACCAGAAACCACTCTGGGGTCAGCACTAAAATTCCTTTTCACATACCAGGGCTACATAAAGAGACCGACCAAGACAGGAAACATAGTTATTGTGTGCTGTTAGTGTTCACTTTATCTATCAGTTCTAGTAACCAATAGCTTATGTGTTTTAGAAATAGCCTCAAATATTCAAAGTTCCAGGCTCATTACCTATAGTCCTGGACTCATAGTATTCTTAACTAAAAATAAACACATTAGGGGTGTCACTAACTAACCCAAGCTCATAACCTGTCCTGGGTTTATAATATTAACTAAACAGGATGAGAAAAGATCTTAGAATAGAATGTACTCTGTCTTGGCGGTTCACAGTAAGGAGGAACCCTAATTATATTCCCCGCTCTCCTTTCAAATAATAATCCTACACAACTATTCACATATAACATACTACGCAACAATTAACATAACATCCTACACAACAATTAACATAACATAGGCAGCCAACTCGGCATCACCGTGCTTTCACCTGTCTCGGGTCAATGATCAATAAGACCTAGCTGAGGATGTAATACATCTTACACTTTATTGACATCCCCTTCAATGACCCTGGTCCATATACTCTTAACATCCAGTCACTTGTATCATACAAACAGATTGGCTTATACTTCTACACAACAGAGCATAGGAAAAAAAAACAACAATCATCATTTTTACAAACACTAGGACAGAAACATTTGAGACAGACAAAAATAAAAATAAATCTGATCATAAGAGACACTGGGATATGTGTATCATCACAGCTTCCTTTTGGAACCCTCATCATCCCAACGTCTAACT
>NW_027323792.1:0-1309 GCF_032062135.1 Pyxicephalus adspersus | reverse complement strand
AGAAAAATTGGATATACTAATAGGGCAGGCATTACAAAGTTGTAACAAATAATTGGGAGAAGGTAGAACACTGAAACAATAAGAGGTTACTGATTACCCATGGCATAAACAACTGGGAGCACTAAAATTCCCATGTTTTGCCACACCCCCTTTTTTATCACCCGGCTACAGCTTCCCACCACCCGGCTGAAAAAAATTTCTGGGGAGAACACTGAATTATTTCTAACACGCACCACTGGCCTAGCCAGTTCCTTAACCTTTACTTTTATCTACTGTATTACAGCCTGACCCAGGACCCTCCACAAACTGCTGATTTCACATTGTATGTAAGGGAATATATATTCTAAATTACAAGTTTTGTTATTGGGAAAAGGTTTATAAAACCCAGTAGGCATGCAGCCCTCTGCTCTCCATGTGGAAATTCTGTTGTTCAGAAATCTGAACATTGGCATGTTAGGTATGTGACAGTGTTTAGACCTTGAAATAGGCTGGCACTTACATTGTATAGTGGGAATGTTAGTTTGTTGCCTATGCTCCAACAATTAGGAGATATAGATTTGCAGACCCACTGTATGTTCATAGCTCCAAGGCACTCAAGAGAAGCTACATTAAAAACTTAAGGTGTTTCTACTAGCATATTATAGTATCTGATTTGGTGTGACCATGCTGAATTTTTCTTTCTTTGGGGTCATCCTTCCCCTCTGCATTCTACCTTCTTATTTGCATCTTGCTGTGGCAGTAATAGGTGGGTAATTTGTGGATGTTAGGTATGATGGATGACAGTTTTCTGGACCCGCATATTTTTGTGGTGTCCTTGTACCACATTTTCTTTTTTCTTTCTTTTTTCTGGGTATTTGCGGCAAGATACTACTACTTTTCCAAGTTCATCTAGAAACTGACTTGGAACGTGTGTAAAGTTTCAGAGAGTACAGAGCATCTATCAATTATCAGGTCACCTACTTTTGCTTTACTTTGACCTTGAACTTTGATCCAGATCAATTCTTATACTTAACACAGAATTTTAAGTACCGTGTTTCCCCGAAAATAAGACACTGTCTTATATTTTTTTGGGCTTCCAAAAACACACTAGGTCTTATTTTCAGGGTAGGTCTTATATACTTTTTTTTAATGAAAAAAACACTTACCATATTCCCAAATTCCCCTTACAAATTCCCCTTCTGATCACTCTGTGCTTTTTTTCCACTGTTCGGCAGTTAAGACATGGAACAGCAGGTGGCGCTGTGCCGGTTTCTTTCCTGCTTTACAAACAGGAAAAGACACGATGCTGGCAGAGGAGAGAAGAGAGACA
>NW_027323791.1:0-1309 GCF_032062135.1 Pyxicephalus adspersus | reverse complement strand
ATGTTTGGAACTTATCAACGAACTGCTGACACTCAGGATCCATTATCTTGATGACAGACTTACCATTCTGCTTCAGGTTTGGAGAGACAGGGGCATCTCTAAATCTGTGATTCCTATGCTGCCAAAAATTTTAGAAGACTACTTCCCACCAAGTTTATATACTCAGACAAGGAACGCATACTCCACTTGTTATGAAACATCTTCTTCCTGCATTTGACACTATCAATAGTCAAGTTTCTCCACTTT
Organism: Pyxicephalus adspersus; assembly: GCF_032062135.1. NCBI lineage: Eukaryota > Metazoa > Chordata > Amphibia > Anura > Pyxicephalidae > Pyxicephalus > Pyxicephalus adspersus. Next base: position 1,063 of record NW_027323791.1, on the reverse strand, counting down.
TTATTGTAGGCAATAGATAATACTCTCCAATCTACAAAATGGTATTCTTCCTTGCTATCACCTCTGAGGCGAGAACGGTCTAAAATGCCAGGTAATCTTACACAGAACCTCTTCTAATTTTGCAAAGGAACAAGGTGGAGCCTAAAGTAGTTTCTGCCTTTTAGGACATCATTTTTACATCTGTCTTTAGCGCTAGGTGGTTCATACTGACCATCATTTAACTGTATGGTCTCAGGCAATGTGTTAACCATCAAGGTACACCCTACAAGATATGTAAGTCATCCTTGGACTTTTCAGCATCAAGCGTCTGTTTTTTTTTCTGGTCTTCACACATTCTCTTAGTTCTACTAGGTGGATATTGTGGCCTCAATGCCGGCTTCAACCTTCAGCTGCAAACAGCCTTCCATTGTTTTCTTGGGCCTGGTATTCTTGCAGTTGCCCATCCCTCAGTTGGAATGGTTTTAGATGGCCTAAAGGTGAATGACTTTCTGTCCTCTAATGGATGCAGGTCCCACCCCTACATATTTATGGTCATGCCTTGATGGCATGCTAGGAGGCTGGCCTAAAGTTTTTATCAGTCACAGTCACTCCAATCCTGTAGGCATAGTAGTATGTTTATTGCCACTTGTGTGCTCCTGGGGCCCCAAACAACTTTAGCTCCACTGTAAAGTGGAACTAAACTGAGTGGATACTCACAGATCGCCATTCCAGCCCTGCCATCTTCTTCTCTTCCTCATTCCAATCTTAAGTCATCTTGATAGTCTGAGCTGGGATGATGTAACTCTAACTGCGCAAGAGTTTAATGAGTTCAACCACCCACATGTACATCTCAACACATATTGACAGATGGGATGGTGATCAGGCAGGTAAGAAATCACAGAAGGGGCATCACCTGTCCCTTTCTACAATAAAGCTCTGCCTGATACCATTTTTTTTTAAAAGTAGAACTTCAGTTCGACTTAAAGCAACATCAGGTTTTCAGCTTGAGCACCTCTATCCCCCCTCGCCTCGCTCTCTGTCGTATTACAGATGTCTTACCTTCCTGGATGGCTGAGCAGAAGAC
>NW_027323790.1:0-1309 GCF_032062135.1 Pyxicephalus adspersus | reverse complement strand
AAATCCTTTTCAGGTTTTCTGGATTACCCAGCTTCACTGATGAAAGTGTATCCTCTCCAGCCTTGGAAAGCTTTAATAAATTAGGCCCACAGTGTTTTCAGGAATTATTCAGACCCCCGTTTCTTTCTTTTTACTAAATTTACCAAATTGTATAAAACTATGTTTTTACTTTGTCATTAAAAAAATAAAATGATTGTAGCATCAGGTTGCAAAATAGCAAATTTGAAAAAAGTGAAGGGAGTGTGAATATTTTCTGAAGCCACTTTATTTTTAACGAGCAATAAAAAAGCTTTACACAATCATTGATCATGGCCTTTTCTAAAAGCTTTGCCCCATTGCTTCCCGTACATCACACGCACAATAATTATTTTGCTTGTTAAACAATAACGTGGCAAATACAATCCATGTAATAATTCCATGAAACCCTAATTCTTGTTCAGTTTGTTTGCTTGGTTGTGATTTAATGGCTTTGAAGATAAAATTATCCCAATGCCACCACCAGAGGTTCAGCATGTGCCTATTACAGCAATAACAAAATATGTCCCTCTTTTCAGTCAAATCCCTCCACAAGGTAGAAACACAATGGATACTTGCAGCCAAAATAACTTTCCTATTAATTTTTCTTGGCTCTGTTCCCTTAGTGTCACATCTTATCAAGTACACACCCCATCAAAATATCCCCCTACAGACAAAACTGCAACCATTTTGGGTGCTGTGCAATCTAGAATATGGAGCACAAAATGCTTGTACTAATTACTGTAAAACTTATTTTGTTATAAAGAAAAAAAAGAGAATATTATGCAATTTCATCCTAACATTTGTCTAGTGTTCTAGAATTCAATATTAATGTGGGGTGTCAATAGCAAAAGACAGCAGGTTGATGTATATATATTCGTTTCTTGCCCCCAGTCATTTTCCAGCAGCGCTAGATATTATATTTAATCCAGACACGCATTTAAAAAATGTAGTGCACTAGTTGTTTTGGAAACCATCCTATAATGTTTAAAGTAGTCTGTCAGAAGTAGTCTGCTGACTTTAGAAGATCCAGAACCATGTTCTTTTACACTGCTTAGCAGTCTATTTATAAAGCAGTGCATCTGACATTCACTAAAATATTCCCTGGTGGAAAATCATTCATTGCCATTGAAACCCATGAGTCAAAGAATCTCCACCCCAAAAATGTTTTAGGTGAATGTCAGATTCACTGCTTTAACATATACCTATGGGTCAAATGTATTTGTTCGTGTGACAACCTCTAACAGATAGAACGGTAGTGGGGGGTAGACTTGCAATAGGACATTGACAGATA
>NW_027323789.1:0-1309 GCF_032062135.1 Pyxicephalus adspersus | reverse complement strand
TGCCCTACTTTGCACGTCCGCAGGAGTGCTGAGAACAAGAACATCTCTGTTCACGTCCATAGGGATGCTGGGGATGCCACCTGGCCGATCCCTCCACCGGCAGGGAGAGATGCGCTTAGAGCAGGGCAGCAGCCTCAGCCAGGCTGCCTGCTGCAGTGGGGACTCCCCCGCCGGCCGTGATCCCCAAGGACGCTGCGGGCTCACTGGACAGGTAAGTGCCTTACAGTTTGCCTATGAATGAAAAAAGTTTATGAACCTCAAGAGAAATTACCTATTGGACATAATTGGTGGAACACATCATGCTTATTTCTAAGAAAACACATTTGGTTAATGTTCTCGGGAAATCAATGTGTAACACCATTTCTGTTACTTTTCTTTGATATTTTTACTTTACAGGGGATTTTTTCATACTGTTGGGAAAACAAAGGGTGCTTTTCCATTTTTTGTGTATTGAATACCTGTTTGATTGTACTATGGTCATGAAATATTTTCCAATACACTGTTGCAAATGTATGTATATTTTATTGAAATGTTATTAGCTCTATCACCTCCTTGATACCTTTATACATGTTTTAGCTGCTCTGTACAACATTTAATTTCATCATTTTTATTTATAAATTTGTATATCAGTTTGTGTTTATATGTATTAATTTACAAAGATTTTGAATGATTTAGAATGATTTTAATTCTTTGATGTGATAGTTATGAGAGATGTCTGTCTTTGTTACAACCGATGCTTCAGGGATTTAAGATAATTTCCATAAAATGAGAGTTCTATTTTCCAGACTACCTCTTCAGCTTTATTGAGCATGAGATAAAACGATTGACATAACTAAATTTAAAGTCACTATGTGACTCTGGGCATATTATGTAAGCAGACTTGAGTGCCTGTTCTTCTGAAAAGTACTATGCTGTTCTTGAGGGTTTTAAAAAGAAGTAAAGTATTGCAGGGCTGATTTTTATTCATCAGAATTTGTTTGCTTTTTTTTCTTTGCTTTTCTTGTTTTAACAAAACTAAAAATATTTAAAAGACAAACAAAATAGTTCAGCAGTTCACTACATCGATGCATGACAATAGGTTTCTGTTAACATTGGGAACTGCTTGAGCACAACTGATATTTTTAGCTTGTTTTAAACTATTATGATTTTAAAGTGCTATAAAAACTTGTCCATGTCTTCATCCATATTTTCTCTTTGTTTCTGTTCTATTTTTTACAGCTGGAATCTTTAGCTGTAAAGCTATGATTCAGCTATGACTTAACTTTCTAAAAATCACAGAAAAGTAAAAAAAAAAAAAAAAAAAAAAAAA
>NW_027323788.1:0-1310 GCF_032062135.1 Pyxicephalus adspersus | reverse complement strand
CAGCGCTGTACATTAAATAGGGATTGCAAATGACAGACTAATACAGACAGTGATACAGGAGGAGAGGACCCTGCCCCGAAGAGCTTACAATCTACTATCTGCAGGTTGTTTCTGTGTTTGCATGGGTTTCCTCCCACATTCCAAAAACATGCACCTAAGTTATTTGCCTCCCCCCAAATTTGTTGTTAGCCTGTGGTAATGACATGTGACTATAGTAGGGACATTAGATTGTGACCCCCTTTGAGGGGCAGCTAGTGACATGACTATGAACTTTGTACAGTGCTGCGTAATAAGATGGCACTATGTAAATACTGTGTAGTAATATTATAAAAGTTTGGCATTGCACAATCAGGTAAATGATAGATATCACCTTGATGTTGATCTGTTACCTGGATTACCACCATTAAGCACCTTTATAAACCCATCAGGATTCAATACAGAGCTATATAGCCACTGGTTGTCCACCACTCTCTCCAACAACCCCCTTCCCATGTTCTCAGGCCCCTTGACTTAATCAAGTTGATGTTCCCACTGGGTATGTCCATCAAATATTGATCAAGAGTGCCTGAGCTTTTCTTAGGATTCAAGTTTTTAACCTGGTCACCTTGAATCTAACCTGGTAAGAATATTGATTAGTGTATGACCTTAGGATTTTCCCTCCACCTAGAAAGGATGTTACAGGAGTTGCTGCAGGAAATTGCTAGAGACTAGGAATATGTTACAAAAGCTTGCTACAGATCACTGGTATTACATTCCCTATACTCTGCATCCCTACTGTAAGAAGATGCATATCTGTCCTGTGAATGACCTCTTCTGTATTCTGAACTTGTCTCTGTTGGAATCTTGGTACGGTTTTATCTGTGGGCTTCTGGTCCCCTGCCAGCTCTTCTCCAGACACCATCCCTTGCGCACTAAGTCCTGGGGGCAACTGTGTACTGGGAAACACAACCAGTCTCCCGAGCCTGAGCGGGGGCTCGCTATAGGCGAAGAGTGTGGCGTTAGATTGGGGGACTGGTTGCTGGACCAGGGCTTTACACCTACACTGTTCCTGAAGAAGCACCTAGACAAAGAAACGCTGACTCCTGTTTGGTGGGACCAGAGGGCTGCATAGTAAATGCCAAAAAATAATGCAAACATCTTTCGGGAAGCACATTATATTTCAATGGATTCTCTCTATGAGGAGACCACCCTGCTGAAATCATGGACAGACTTGACAAGAAATTCGAATTTTGCTCTGTTGTATACAAAACAGGAATTCAATTTCATTTGTATTTTCTCTTTAATTCATTAATAAGCCTAACATGAAAGCC
>NW_027323787.1:0-1310 GCF_032062135.1 Pyxicephalus adspersus | reverse complement strand
GTCAACTCATCTGTAGCTCAATCTCTCTCCAGCAGATGTGGGCCTTGAGCGAGAGCCGCTTACCAATGGATTGTGAGTGCTTCTCATGGAATGAGATTTTTGGCTTATTAAAACCCACCGAGCTGACATATTGAAAGACAAATGACAGTTCTAGCGCAAGGTTGGTGGAATGTCACCAATCAGACAGGGCCATTTTTTATTGGTGTGACGTCAATAGGAGCTAAGGGCTGCACCCCATACCAACCAATTAGATTTACAGATTCAGACATCCAAATTATGATCTATATAAGATATAACACTGTTAATGGTTTTTTATTAGATTGAATGGTTAATGAAATAAATTAATGTGGAACGGTTAGAATTCTTAGCAAGTCTATGTCTCTTCTGCGGAAAGTCTTGGTGACCATTGGTCATTGGGATGAAAAATGACGGAAATTCAAAAATGTTGCAGTTGTCATTGGAATATAGGAAAGGAAAAGAAAGTCTTCCAAAGAGGGCACCTGTTCAGGTGACAACTGTCTAATGCTGGATTCAGTTCACAATTTTCAAAATGGAATTGTGTTTTTTAGGTGTGTTCCTGATCATCAACATCAACAGACACGAACATTTATGGGAGAACCTGGGAAATCCAGGAAACTGGGAATATATTTCTTTGAATTTCAATCAATTTCAGATAATTATTAAATTTCCTTTATTTGGGAAATATTTTTAATCCTTGACCAGATCCATTCCAAGTTTGCCGGATGACCCAGGTTCTCCCATGATAGTTTACCTTTTCCAGTCTTTCAGTGAATTAAAAACCAGGCCCATTGCCTCCCATTTAATAATATTACAATGTTTGCAGACATTTGGAAATCTTCCCATAGCATTTTGGTAAAATTGGCTGCTGTATTTAATTCAGGGACCAGAACAAATCCCCAACAATGTTTTTAACAAATGACTTTGATACAACATCCATCCTTGCCTCCCAGCTTTTAAAAGCAAGCCTTTAGAGCCAAAAAATTGAAATGACAAGCACAGCTAAAGCCCAAGATAAAAAGGGGCAAAAACTGTTTTTTTAAGGTCCAATAGAATAAAAATTAAAAAAAGTAGAAGAACCCTAGAATATCTACAACTCTTTTTGGAATTTTCCCCCCTTCCTTTACACATGCATACCTGGTTTGCTATTATGGCTGTGGACCAGACAGGAAGGAAGGAGGGAGGGGGGTTTCAATGTAAAGAAGAGCAAGACGAAAACTATCTTATCTGTGGCTGATAAATGGAAGCATTAGGCCAGGTTCTCATCCACCTGCTGCTGTATTTTGCATTAT
>NW_027323786.1:0-1310 GCF_032062135.1 Pyxicephalus adspersus | reverse complement strand
TGTATCTGAAACCAAAGAAAAACTATAAGTTGCAGTTTATCCTGCATGTTGCTGCATAATATTACAGTACATGGATACCCAATCAGTAAAATATTTTTTTAACTTTATAAATGTAACTTCAAATGTCATTTTAATCTCTTTATATCTGCTTCATTGCAATAATACCCAGCCTCTGTGCAGTTATTTCCCGGTTTACCATGACCACCCTCATCCAAAATCCACTTAACCTCCTCAGTCCAAATCTACTTAACCTCCTGGGTGGTTCATTTCTGTCCGGATTTATATGTCTAAAAGTGGTGCATTGGCCCTGATTTATTAAAGTTCTCCAAGGCTGGAGAGAATACACTTTCTTCAGTGAAGCTGGGTGATCCAGCAAACCTGGAATGGATCTGGTCCAGTATTGAAAATATTTGCTAAAACATAGCCTGACTGAAATCCATTCCAGGTTTGCTGGTTACCTAGCTTCACTGATGAAAGTGTATTCTCCCCAGCCTTGGAGAACTTTAATAAATCAGGGCCAGTGTCTTTTACATATATATTATTTACAGTATAATATAATAGTATGAGTATAATAAAGTTTGAAACACAAAATCATGTCAAAATAATAAATTAAATAAATAAAAAAAAATTAATGTAATAATACATTTAATGTTAAACTTTGACCTGATTTTGTGTTTCAAACTTATTATACTCATACTATTATTAACTTATTATACTCATACTATTATATTATACTGTAAAATAAATTTTCATGAAATACAGTGTACTGCTTTTAGACATAAATCCAGTGTATTGCATTTAATACAGCTATTTTGTATTGAATGCAATACAATATAATTTGAAGTTCCCGCTGCGCCCCTAGCGATGGCCACACACACTGACATCACCGGGAACTCCCGGGGGACGTCATCGAGGAAGAGGATGCGGCCAGAGGATGGCAGGATGCCGATGGGACCAGATAAGGCTTTATTTTTTATGTTTTTAGCTAGTTATTTTTACCCCCAGCCACACTCGGGCTTACTGATCAGGAGGTTAATGTGCTCCTGCAATTGCCACACTGTTACAGTCCTCAGACCAACACTACAAGCAGCTGTTTTAAAGTTAAACTAAGTGTAAACATTAAAAAAATGTGATTAGGCAGGTCATTTATTGCAGAAGGGTGATGTCTCTTCTGCAATAAAATAACCAAACCAGCCGAATTTCAGTTTTTTTTTAAATACGCTCACCTGACCCCTATTCCGTCATGGGCCTCCATTTTTCTTCTTCTTTTGCATAATGCCAATTTTCAGCCACCTTGATTGGCTTGGCTG
>NW_027323785.1:0-1310 GCF_032062135.1 Pyxicephalus adspersus | reverse complement strand
TGGGGTGGGGTATGTAGTGCTGCCATCTGTAACCTCCAGGTGATCCCCACCCATCACACACACTGCCTGGCACCCTGGTAACACACCGCCTATTCAGGTTGCTAAGCAACTATATGAAATCTTCCTGCACTCATCCACACCACATCACCTGACCGCCCATCCTCCAATCACAGACCAGGATAAAGTACTGAAAGTAAACTTCCTGCCCCGGCCAATCAGCTTGCTACATTCACACATGTGTAAAGCCAGTCAGGGGCTCATCATCTTCATCTTCTTTATTCAGTATGCAGCTTCTGTACTCCAACAAATTTACCTCCATGTGAGAGTAAATTGTAAATGAACCCTTTAATGATCAGATTTTTTACAAATACATACTTTACATATTTAGTCAAAATTCAGCAGTTTCATTATACGTTTGGCAAAAACGTAAAGATTGTTTTGACATTTTGAGAATCCTATAGGCAACTCCCCACACTTAGACCTGTCTGTACTGACTTTGTAACATGCTAGGCAGTAAAGCAACATCTACCCCATCCCACTGCATCTGGCTCGTTGGTCTAGGGGTATGATTCTCGCTTTGGGTCCCGGACGAGCCCAATGCTTTTCAAACATCAAAATGCAACAAATTACATGCAATTAAATTAGCTCTGACACTTAGAATGGTGAAGATAATGAATTGTTCCCCAAATATTACAAAAAAGGATTCTCTACTGTACTGAGAGGATGAGTTACCAAGTTAAAGCTCATTTCGATTCACAACAGTGTATATCGTATTGTGTGATACACGTGAAATTATTTCTGGTGACATAAATGTTCATTATTTTAGAACTCGGTAAGTTGTAATTCCAATGAAGTAATTTTCCTTTGTGTGAGAACTGTCTTTATTTACAATAACATTTTCCGGGTGTGTACTTTAGGATGAGGTGGATATTGGGCCCTCCAACAATCAGCCACATTCGGTATGGAGCATAGGATGTGTGGAAGATGCTCCATCCCTAAGTATTGGACAGCTGAGGCTGAATCCGCCTTCCAAACTTCGAAACAGGCCTTCTCCGGGGCTCCGGTTCTCCATCACCCTGATGCTAACAAGCAATTCTACTTGGAGGTGGATGCATCGTCTCTTGGGGCGGTGCTTTCACAAAAATCTTCTTCCGGTAAGATGCTGCCCTGTGGTTTCTTCTCCAGGGCTTTCTCGGCTCTTGAGTGCAACTATTCAATTGGGGACAGAGAGTTATTGGCCATCAAAATGGCACTAGAGGAATGGCGTTACCTTCTCAAGGGGGCATCTACACCGACCACCAAAATTTGAC
>NW_027323784.1:0-1310 GCF_032062135.1 Pyxicephalus adspersus | reverse complement strand
TCAGGATATGGTGAAATATTAATCAAACCATTCACCTTCGTAAATGACATTGTATGTACCCTTGGTTTATGTAGATTTAGGTTTGTAATAGTGAATCCCTTGAGTTGGCTTTTGTTTGGAGATCCCTTCCATCTAATCAAGTTTCTTGCCTTCTTGCTTGGTCTTGCCAGAAACATCCTTTAATGAGTAGCAACCTAATAGCTTTCACCACATCTATGGAGAGAGGACATCACACCTTGTAACAATGGCATTCTTGCATTTCATTATCCAACATGTGAGAATTGGTGGTGTGACAAAGCCCTGGAAAGGATATGGAGGAAAGACTCATGAGAGAAAGTTGCACTGTTGTTGCTGATAAGAACATAACACAGAAAAGAAGGATAAGAAGCAATGCTTGGAGGGGACAGAGGAGAAGAGGCAATAGAGGTGTGACCCATTGACACACACAAGTGTTGGCCAAAGGAGGGTTTCTATTGCTTGTAGGCCCTGTTTGTTTATATTTGCATTATGTAACTCTACATGTATGACTTTGTGTACGATATATTTGTACACACAATTGTTCTGTTTACTCATTTGCTGACCACAGCCATAGAACTTACAAGAAAAGTTTTATTACTGAAGATTCATATCATATTATTAAACAGAATTTATATAGTGTCAACATATTATGCAGCGCTGTACATTAAATATGGGTTGCAAGACAGAAACAGACAGTGATACAGGAGGAGGGGATGACCCTGCCCATAAGAGCTTACAATCTAGGAGTGGGGAAGCAGCACACAATAGGAGGGGGATATGGAATGGTGGGAAGTAGCGAGGGTTTAGAAAACAGAAGACGGGTAGGCAAGTAGGAGAAGATGGGTTTTAGGGGCTCTCTTAAATGAGAAGAAAGTTGAAGCAAGCCGAATAGGAGGAGGAAGACCATTCCAGAGAGTCGGGGCAGCTCTAGAAAAGTCTTGGAGCTGAGCGTGTGATGAGGTTATGAGTGAGGAAGTCATTAGGGAAGCAGCAGAAGAGGAGTGTTGGAAAGGATGGATGAGTCTGACTGCAGCATTCATATTAGATTGTAGAGGAGAGAGTCGGGTTAGTGGAATACCAGAGAGGAGGAGGTTACAGTAGTCCAGACAAGAAATGATAAGAACAAGTACTAGGAATTTGGTGGTCACTGGGCACAGGTAGGGTCGGATTTTGGAGATGTTGCGTAGGTGAAAGTGACAGGACCTGGATAAAATCCTCAATAATAATCATATTTCCTTACAAATTAAGCTGTGCTGACTTTACTCATTCAGTTTTTTCTTTTTAATTTTGAT
>NW_027323783.1:0-1310 GCF_032062135.1 Pyxicephalus adspersus | reverse complement strand
ATCTAAAATGCCATTCAAATCTGCAAAAACACCCTGAAGGGATGGAAAAGCAAGAAAATGTTTGGCACAAAGTGGATTTGGCCTTGAAACTTTGATATACTACTACTTTTTGTTTTGTGTAAACACCTAAATAGTGCATACACTCCAGTATTTATGAGCATTAAGTTAAGCAACAACACAACATCTGTTCATTTCTAAGAGTGCAAGACCCTGCTTTGTGAGCTTGGCAATCAATGTGCTTTGATGTTGTGCTTGGCAACCTGCAGCACAGCACAATGACAACAAACCTATAACACAACTACAAATGAACACAGGAGTTGTGTGGCAGCAAATCAACATGAGTGCAAATGTCAGGCTATAAAAAAAACAAACAAAAAAAAGAAATAAAATACCAATATGTGACAAAGGCAATGAGGGGATTAAGTAGGAGTTTGGTGTGGAAACCATGCAGACATTTGTACTCAATACTTGTGGAAAAAATGACAACACATTGCTGAAGAATTGCTAAACTACAGAAACTGGCATTACAAACCAGGCACAAAAACATTGCAGCAACAGATGAAGCTAACAATCTTGACGATTACAAAAAATCACATCAATGCATACCATCCAAGCAAACTTACTCCCCCCCTCACACACACACACAAACCAGTCCAGTTAAAATAGTACTAATTAAAATGCATATGTATTGCATAAGTGTATGCACAAGTGAAATCACTAAATGTTCTTATAATCCTTTACTAAAATATTTGATTTCTCTAAAGTCAAACTGGAACGAAATTTTTATGAGGTCACAAATGTTTGTTCACATATTTTTTTACACTCTTTATTGTAATCTATGTATTCAGCTTTCTACAGGATCTTACCAGAAGAAATATGAGGTTACCAGAAAACCGGGGAAAAGTTTAGTGTACAGTACTAATCTTTCCCCAACAGTTTCAACTGTACAGCTTCAGTATATATGATGAGGGAGGAACCTAATGTATCAAGAAGTTTGCTGCAAGGTCTGCTTTAATCTGAACATACATGCTAAAATATGATTGTACCATCCAAATATAAATCTACCTTGCACAAACCTACCTGATAGGATACAGTTTAAATGGATGTATGCCATGTTTCTCAACCAGATTTCGGTGAAACCCTGGGGTTCCTTCAGAGATTGCTAGGGGTCCCTTGAGCAATGAGTGATTTGTGATTAGTGATCTCAAAACATTTTAAAGCTGCGTACACACTTCCAATTTTTATCGTTGGAAATGAACGACGAACGACCGATTGGCCAAAAATCGTTCGTAAAAAAAGTAACCAACGAC
>NW_027323782.1:0-1311 GCF_032062135.1 Pyxicephalus adspersus | reverse complement strand
GGATCCTGGAGGATGCTCCTGAAGGAAAAGAAGTTTCATCTCCGCATAAAGAAGGGATTCTTTACAGTAAGGCGTGTGAAACATGTCAGGCCTTTATAAATTCAAGGTATTAATAATAATAATATTAATAATATTAATTAAAAAAAAAAAGGTCTAGAGAGTCAGGCAATGCCTTTCACTCTATACTTCTTTCACAGTGTGCTGTTCTTCAAATGTGAACATGCATACTAACATAACAATAGTCTATTGGAAAGGTAATTTGGTGACCATATCATGCATTTAAATACTATAAAGCTTTGTATTTTACAATTTATACAGGGTTCTATTTCATTTAACAAAACAGCCTTTTGCACACCTTCCCCAGATTTAGGAAATATCCATATCCATCACATATAACAGCATATGATCCTCTATGTATAGGGAACTATGTCAGCCCTTGGCTGCAGTTGTAGAGCACTAGAGGTGTAAACATAAGTGATGTACCATGAAGGAGCCCTTTGTAATAAATTGCATGTTCTATGAGCAATACTTTAATACAGAAAGCTCAAGAAAGATTTATGCACAACTTTAATAAGAAATCACCTTTATTTTATCACTTTGTATTAGCCTATTTCAATCTGCTGAAAGCTCATCTTTGATCAAGTATCATTTCTCTTTTGCACTGTTATTTAGTAAGACCCAAAATGGGCATTTTTGACAAGTGACAGTCTAGAAGTTCTAGATACCTTTAGGCAAAATTTCAGGAACTATCACTTTATCATTATCATTGGATACTGAGTGAGGTAGACAAGTATGACAGATGTTGACAAATTGAAATGACTTTCTACTCTACCAAGATATTTCAGGATTTCACTCCTGTAGGCACCATTATTTGAAGTGAATGAGGTTTAAGGAGCCAGGTTACTTTCATTAGGACTTGGCTTTCTTTGTATGTTTTGAAAAGATATGTTGATGAAAAGCAGCCTAAGTTAATATTTTGGGAAATGTGTATATTCTGTTTGATGCTGGATGTGTAGTAAAACTAACTCAAACCTGGACTTTAGATTAAAATTTTACTTTATCTGTATCACTTGTGTAAGACTTTGTACCTTAAGAGGCATTATTAACTGTAGGCAGTATACTATATAGACATTGGGTCTGATTTATTCAAGTTCTCCAAGACTGGAGAATTTGAATAAATCAGACCCAATGTCTAGACTATCATGGGAAAACCTGAGTGATCCAACAATCCTAGAATGGCTTTCCTAAAAATTGACTCTTCACAATATTTGCTTAGTTGAGAAATGTTTTTAATGCTGGACCAGATTTATT
>NW_027323781.1:0-1311 GCF_032062135.1 Pyxicephalus adspersus | reverse complement strand
TTATCAAGCTCCAGTAATTCTTTACAGTTTGTAAGTGATATTTCTGCTTGCTTTCATGTGCACATTTCGGTTTCAATAAATTTTTATTAATAATTTTCAAATAAAATATACAAACATTCCACGTAATATACAAAACTGGACAAATCAAGACATTTGTGTAACATACAAAAATTGGCTTGGGGGAAAGACAAATGTATTGGGGGGGTTCGACAAGTGGAAGATTAAGGGGGGATCTACCATCATCCCAATTACAACTTCAGCATTTATATAAAGGGGGCCAAGGGCCGAAAACACAATTTCTGTTTGCATAATTGAGAAATACAATACAGTATCCTGGCAAATAAGCCTAAACAATCAGAAAGAGCAAGTTGAAATCCCAAATCAACAGAAACCAGACAAGACACAGGAAAGTGGGAGCAGGGGATCTGGGGGATCGGCTTGGGGGGGGTTTATTAAAACATCCTAAATGTCTGTGGGGCTGTCACCACAGCGTTAGTCTGCAAACATTTTCCATGTCCATCGCTTTAGATAAAATCTGGTGGTAGGTATTGTGTTATCCATGGTTCCCAGACCCTTTCAAATTTTACCATTGAATCATTTAAGGTAGCTGACATCTTTTCATTAGTGAGGTACCATGACATTTTTTGTTTCACCTGTGCAACTGTGAATAAAGCGGGGCTTCAAGCTTTAGCCAGGACTTGTTTTGCGGCCATCGTATTGGGGAGAAAGTGCACTGGTCAGGCCTGGCGTTCAGAAGGGCTCTTTTAGAGTCTTTAGTAATTGATTTCACCAGAAGCATATAGGCTAGTTGAAAACCTGTCCAGTATCTGCGTATCTTGGGGCAATCCTACCAGATATTGAATATGGTTCCCCAAGAGGGGCAGCCGCTGAAACACAAACCAATGGAGTTACTCATAAATGTGCATAGCCAGACAGGCACCATGTACCATCACATAAGAAGTTTGTAATTTTAATCTACATGTTTACCTTCTCTGCAGGTCTTTTTCCCAATTAGTCACATAAGCGTGTGGTTTTAAGGCTTGTTTAGCTAGTAAGGAGTTGTAAATATTCATGATGTTACCTTTTGGGTTAGGAAGACGTTTACAAACACTTTCAAACTATGCGGGTTCCCTGTCCTCCTACGGTTTCTGGCTGACGACCCCAGCATCCCTGAAGGTTGGGGCGCACTGGGAGAGGATGAAGCGGATGGTGCAGTCCTGGATTATGCAGACCACCACTAGTCCCGGTCCCCGGGTGGCATCAGCTCCGGGTGCAGCCATCAGCTCCGGCCACGCCTGCGCACCTGTCTCA
>NW_027323780.1:0-1311 GCF_032062135.1 Pyxicephalus adspersus | reverse complement strand
TAAACTCCCTGTAGTGAATTCTGCTTTATAAGTGCTGTTGTAGGGAACAAAACAGTAACATAAAACAGACATATAAATGTTATCACGAAAAAAAATAAGATAAATACCATATGGTTAATAAAAAGTAAATGCAAAGTAATGTATCACATGACTTTTTTTCTAATACAGTGTAAGAAATAGTACATTTGTTTGTAAAATGAAACGTTGACTTCAAAGAAAAATACATATATGTTTTCTTAGGTTTTTTTTTTAATTCGGAATCTAACATTTTAAAATGCAGTACTTTAATGAAGTAACTTGCTGTTACAGAAGACCTTGTTTTTAAGATGCTGGGATGTTTTAAATGAATTGAAAGAAAGAAAATTGAGGGAAAGAGTTTAGGGTACCTGTTTAGGCACAGAGACTGACTTAATTATAAGTCAGTCTGTAACGGAGACATGGCCTCTAGGGGGTGCTACGGCTTGCACAAAAGCGGTGTAAGCCCTAAGAAGGGCCAAGGCGCAGAGTCTAAGCAGCAACCAAGTGTTCTCCAGAGCCTCTAGTGGTGAGGATGTTGTGCTGCTGGTTACTGCCAGGTTATGATCTTCGGGCACACCAGGGTGGGCAGGAAGATACACTGTACCAAATCACAAAGGCAGAAGAATCATCAAGGAAGGCCGAGGTCAGGGCAGGCAGCAAGCAAGAGAGGTCAGGTCACAAGCCAGGGGTCAAATACCAGGCATCCAAGAAATAGACACCAGTGACACAGGGGCCACTGCAGACACAGGGAAAACAGGAGACACTGGAAGCAACAGGAGGCACAGGTGACTTAGGGATATTCACAGAATGAGAGTAACACTGGAACAGCACAAGGTAATGGGCTGGAAACAACAGACTGGAAACAGAGAGAAGAGTGTGACACAGTCTCTGGGCCTACACTGAATTCTTTTTTTGAGGGAAAATCGTGTCATGTTTTAATAAAATACATTGCTTCTAGTCCTGGTGCTGACCTTCTGTATTGAATTTAGTGGTTTAAAAGCTGAAAAAACTAAAAGAATATACCAAAAAAGTTTATTGTGCATTTGCCCATGTGGTATGATCCCCAAAATAATCATACTTAGTTCAAAAACTTGCCTAGAGTCTGCCAGTCCATTGGGTGAGTATGGGGATCATAATCTCTGATGTTCCTTTGATCAAGTTCAGTAATTCACTTAGGTATTTTATGATCTATAAAGTATTGCTTGGGAACCACTTACCTTCAGTAAAAGCAAAAGTCCATGTGTGTACATCATCTGCTGTGGGAAGTTCCTTCGATCTGTCAAACTATGGGTA
>NW_027323779.1:0-1311 GCF_032062135.1 Pyxicephalus adspersus | reverse complement strand
TATATATAAAAAAAATACATGCTAGTGTACAGTTATATTACAGGTTTCACTATTTTTTTAACAGATTTTTGTGTTTTTTTTATTTAAAATTTATTAATACATTTAATAAATATTGGACATATTTTGGGGAGTTATGCCCAAGAATTATAAGCCTACAATGTATAATAAATTTCCATGCAAAAAAATTTAACGCTTTTTGCGTGAAAATATGGACAGAATAAGAACGCTAGGGGGGTTAAACCACTGTCAGGTTTGTACTATTGTCTGTCCCTGTGGATTTACTCCACAGGTTTACTTATGTTTTTGCTGTTAGGTATGAATTTATGAATAAATCCAAAGTTTGAGTTGTATCTACAACAGGAGGGGAATCTATCAGTGGGGAAACTTGTTGCTGTGACAACTGTGTAAGAGGGGTTTTGATTCACATTTAAAACATAATCTCCCATTCCTCTTCCCCTCATGGCAAAAAAAAAAATAAAAAAGCGGTTTATCCCTTCACCAATATATCCATAAATGGACAGCAGTTTAACCTCCTGGGCGTTTCACTGATGTCAAGATTTCTGTACCAAAAGCGATACACTGTTTTTCATTAAATTTTTTTTTTTAAATTGTAGACCTGTAACTTACAGAAATACGTACAAACAAGGGTCTAGTAGATATCATGAATATAAAAAAAGTTTGAAACACACAATCATGTAAAAAAAAAAAATTACTTTTAATAAAATTAAACAAAAAACACAAAAATCAGCTTAAACAAGAATACATAAATAAATAAAAAATACTGAAAATGCAATAATTCGGTATACTGTATAGTACTAAATTTTTCTAAAACACCTCCCTACTGTGGTAAATTTTAAAACAAAGTCCAACGTCACATAACTATAGATAAAACCACATATATATTTTGTATTTTTTTTGTATTGGATTGGATACAGGATTTTGTATTGAATCCAATACAAAATATTTGAATTTCCCGCTACGACCTCGTCGACAGGCGCATGCACTGACATCATCAGGAATCGCCGAGGGACACTTATGCGAACGCCGAGTGTTCTAATTATTTCCGTACTTCCGTAAATGTAACACTTTTTGAATGGAAATTTATTTTAGATTGTAGGCTATAATTCCTTGAATTATTCAATAATTACTTATAATTCACCTAATTACCGCATAACTCACCGAAATATGTCCAAAATTTAATAAATTTAATAATAAAATTTTTTTTTATAAAACAAGAAAAACTTAAAAAAAAAAATCTTAAAAAAAAAAAATTGTGTATAATGTAATGTAACTGTACAGTAGCTTATATAT
>NW_027323778.1:0-1312 GCF_032062135.1 Pyxicephalus adspersus | reverse complement strand
TGAAAAATGCAGAGTAGTGCACCCAAAGAATATATAATAGTTTAAACTCTATAGAGAAAGGGTGGTGCCAAGCATTGACTATATAAACATATGAGAAGAAAGGAAGAAAAGAGGAAGGAAGGCTCTTTTTAGGCATCAATGTATCACCTTAACTAATTTCAGTTAAAAAATGCACTTTAATAAATTCAAGATATCGATTAAAAGGCTCAACAATAATGTAGTTACATGATTCCCATACATAAAAACCAATACTTGCGGTAGTTTGTTATTTAGAGAGTCCCGCTCGTTGATAAATTTAGGAAGAAGAGATGGTGTAGTGTGTTTTATATCCAACGCGTTTCGCCCACAAAGGGCTTCATCAGGGTTTTTTTTAATATAGTAAACGACAACTCTTGGCACTATAAAAGACAATACAGCATTAAAATAGTCCAATCATAGTAGAAAAGACATGCTTCAACACTGATTGATAAACAATACATAATAGTCATATGCATAATAAAAGCACTTCTTCACACATTATTTATTATCCTCTCCTCCTGTATCACTGTCTGTATTAGTCTGTCATTTGCAATCCCTACTTAATGTACAGCGCTGTGTAATATGTTGGCGCTATATAAATCCTGTTTAATAATAATAATAAGGGTACAAAAGGATAATTGATATAGATAACATCTTAAGGATATAGGAAGCATAGGTTTCCCAGTGCAAATAATAATAAATAAATAGTGTTATTGGAATCCAAAATGAATGGAGGAAAAGAGTAAAGGATTATAAATGATAAGAAATTTAAATGGTAGTACTTACATCTAGGAAACAACCGTCAGCATTGGCAGATATAGTGGTGAGGTATTATGCATATAACTTTTATATATTGTTTATCAATCAGTGTTGAAGCATGTATTTTCTATCATTGGACTCTATTTTAATGCTGTATTGTCTTTTAGTCCCAAGTTGTCGTTTACTGTATAAAAAAAAATCCCCTGATGAAGCCCTTTGTGGGCGAAACGTGTTGGGTATAAAACACACTAAAACATCTCTTCTTCTCAAATTTATCATTGAGTGGGACTCTCTAAATAACAAACAAGCGCTAAGTATTTGTTTTTATGTATGGGAACTACGTTATTGTTCCCTTTTAGTCGATATCTTGAATTTAATAAAGTGCATTTTTTATCTGAAATTAGTTAAGGTATTACATTGGTGCCTAAAAAGAGCCTTCATTCGAAGCTCTTTTCTTCCTTTCTATTTTGAATTTGGTTTTCTAATAACCGATTATGAACATCGATTTTGGATTGGCTGCTGTTCCCGAATGCGT
>NW_027323777.1:0-1312 GCF_032062135.1 Pyxicephalus adspersus | reverse complement strand
AAAAGAAGAACAATCCCATACAAGCCTTCCTGATAACATCCTATTTCTAAAATACATTAGTAGTATGTTTTGCCGGACCAATATCCCACTCATCTGTATGTTGCCATCAGTGGTAGATGTGAGTTGGAGGTTTTGGGATTTATGGGTAGCTTGGTGGCTCAGAGGTAGCACTCTTGCCTTTGCAGTGCTAGATGCCAGGTTCGAATCTCGCCCAGGACACTATCTGCATGGAGTTTGCAGGTTCTCCCTGTGTATGTGTGGGTTTCCTTCCACATTCCAAAAACATGCAGTAAGTTTAATTGATTTTCCCTCAAAATTGACCTTGGACTACATTATCAACATATGACTATGGTAGGGACATTAGATTGTGAGCTCTTTTGAGGGACAGTTAGTGACAAGACTATCGACTTTGTACAGCACTGTGTAATATGATGGTGCTATATAAATACTGTATAGTAATAATAATGGTGAAGGGTGAATGGGTGATTGGTTCTAGGGGGTGAGAGCTTAATGGGGAAGAGGGCAGGCAGGAAGTTCCGGGGGCAAAACAGGCAGGGGGTGTAGGAGAAGTAAAAAGATAACCGCAGCGGCAAGGGGGCATGATGACCACAGTGGTGGGAACATTTGGGGCAGTAAGCATTGGCCTATATCGGGGGTCGGCAAAGTTTTATGGCTACTAGGCCATTTATGGGGTGGGCGGGAGCACAGTAGGCCGGACCTACCCAAATGGCTCCGCCAACCTCCAGGGATCGCTCCCTGTAGTGAAATCCCTCTCCTCCTTATGCATTGCAGAGGAGAGGGATTTACCTTCAGGGAGCTTTCCTTCTTTACCGCTGTGGCGGAAGTATCAACGCCGGCCGCGGTAAATAGGTGAGCAACTGCAAGAGGGCGGCTCTGCTGCCTTCAGAGCTCCAGCTCTGGTAGTTCCTCACCCCACCTGATCCACCGGCAACCCAGAGCCGCGGGTTGCTGGCCGGATTGGCCAGGGGGTGTTAGGCAAGAATGAACTACTGGCTAGGCCGTTTCTGGCCTAGAGGCAGGAGATTGCCGACCCCTGGCCTATATGAACATGCATTATATGTTATATATAATATCTGGAATTTTTATATATACAATAAAACGTACATTGGTGCTCTTTAACACTACAAAATGTATAGTTTGTTCTCCCTAGAAAGCATAGGTTGAAACCAGGCAGGCAGGAGGTAGAATGTACATATGTTGGCAGCTAAACAGTATTGATGGCTTGCTTGGAGTCTGAATCTGTTCAGATCAACACAACGCCTTGTGGGCATTCACAGCCCAAGTCATGCCA
>NW_027323776.1:0-1312 GCF_032062135.1 Pyxicephalus adspersus | reverse complement strand
AGAATATTTGCATTGCTCAGCCCTCCCCTCACTGACTGCAGTTGGTACATTTCACCTTTATGTGATGAAAGCAGCAGCAGTGCAATGGCGAAGTATAGCAGTGATAGCAATGTCAGGGAATGTCCTGATGGGACCCCTTGTGCTTAGATCAGGAGCATTGAAATAACAGGAAACTATTGTCAGACTCTAGTGTCCACTATTATTTTTATCTTTTTGTTACGTATAGATCAACCCAAGCACAATTATACTCAATTATTGTTGATCGAATAACCACCTCTGCTGGAAGTCTGGGCCTTATTTCTTTTTAAGCAACAAATTACCAAAAATATGGCTGACTGATATCTCCAGCATTTAAAAAATAAATAAAATGCACACAATATTAATATACAGAATTGTGGTATTTAGAGGTTAGCTTGTTAATGGTAATCAGTGCAATACTATTACAGCTGTGTGTATTTTTTTGCAGCAGGGTATGTCTTGAAAAGGAGAGTTAGAAAAGTTAAAAAAAGTTATTACTTTCTATGCTACTTTTATAGCCTAGCTTGCGTGTGCCATATAAAATGTATCTGTGTGCCTTGGGATTTCTGGGACTTGCAGTTTCAAAGTAACTGCTTCAGGATGTTGTCCCAGCATATTCTGTATGTAAGTCTGCTTAATGCAAATTACTTAAATGCAACCCTTTGACTGTTGTTGAACTGCAAGTCCCAGATTGCCCTGCAGCCCGAAATTAGGGTTCACAGAAGGTAAGTGGCCAGCTATGTGTGACAGGGTAGCACGGTATGATAGAAATTGTTTTTCTGTGATGTGATAGCACTGCAGCAATAAAATTTTAGAGGGCGTTAGCCATAAGAGTCCCTCATTTATAATACATTTTGATATACCTACAGCTCCCCTTTCAGGAGAAATAGGACCATGGTATTTTGGGAGTAATACAATTTTAGTGTGGGGGGCTAGCCACAAGAGTGCCCCACTTAGTTTACTTTTCTGTTCCTCTACTGTTAAAGAGATATTGGGGTTCACAGAAGGCAAGTGGAAAGCTATGTTTGACAGGGTAGCATGGTATGACAAGTATAGTTTTTAGTGTCTTGGGTGATGCCATAGTGATCAAATTTTAGGGAGTGTTAGCCACAAGAGTCCTGCGGTTACATTTCCCTTTTTTTTACAAAGTAATTGGGGTTCATAGAACGTAAGATGATAGCTATGTGTGACAGCGCAGTGTGACATGATGAGTATAACTTTTTAATGGGAAAGGAGTGGGGGACATAAGGAGTTTCCTACTGGCTCCCACATTTCCAGTTGCTAACATCCCTCT
>NW_027323775.1:0-1313 GCF_032062135.1 Pyxicephalus adspersus | reverse complement strand
TGTTTAGATGAAAACATCAACAATATGTTTCAGTATGACCATTGAGTAATTATTTCCAAATTGTTTTTTTACACTGACACACTTATCTTTTAGAAGGGACTGAACAAAGATTTGCACGACTTGGTAAATAACACTTTATATTTATCTTTTGTAAATATGTATATTACATTGGTTTTCTACATTCATTGCATTGATTTGATGTCCAAGTCTCCAGAGAATATTCAGCTGCAGAATTAATTATGTCTCGAGCTGTTTTACCTGAAACTTTGTAGAAAGCAGAAATAACATCTCCGGCATAAACTTTCTCCTTTATCTTGGTTAAATGAAGTCTCATTTGTGTTTCAATACCTTTTATATCAGCTTTTATCAATCACCCTTGGCATTAAAGCATGTATTAGTGTAAGTACCTTAGCAAGACCCTAAGGCAATATTAAACATCCTCCTTCCCGCTAAATGATTTTCTGTCAACCAGCATGTCAAGCTTTACCAGGAGCTGCAAAAGTTCATTTATACAGAATTATGTTCAGCAAATGATAAATTAAATCCACTAAAATCAATGGAATTTAGATATTTTTGAAAGATAGCATCGCTGCTATCTAATCATTTCATACAAAAATGTTGATCCATAAACTTTTCTTTTTCCCAGAGAATCTTGTTTTTAGAGATTAAATAAGACACCAGTTCTTTTCATGAAAATTCTTCATGAAGATAAAGCACCTATTTTGCATTGCTTGTTTGTTTAGAAGCTAAAAAGTGTGTTAAGTTTGTGTTAGAAAAAAAAAGACATTCTGGTTACCGGTAAATAGTTTTTATTGACATTTAAAGGAA
Source organism: Pyxicephalus adspersus (assembly GCF_032062135.1). Classification (NCBI taxonomy): domain Eukaryota; kingdom Metazoa; phylum Chordata; class Amphibia; order Anura; family Pyxicephalidae; genus Pyxicephalus; species Pyxicephalus adspersus. The sequence continues at coordinate 485 of NW_027323775.1, read as the reverse complement.
AACCTAATTTTTAATTAAAACATGTATTATGGAATGGCTCCACAAACCATATTGTAATTCATTGTTGATCAACCTGTACTTAGCTAAAATGTTATAGAACTATGAAAACATTAAATTAAGAAAGGAGGTATAAATCTCCAATATTTATTTCTAAACTCTTTGTAGTATGTAACAGGTCTTTGGAAGGTGGGTTAAACTTTGAAAGTCTTACAATTCCTGAGTGTCTGTGTCTTGGAATTGAAGATGATGCAACCAGGGTCAGCCAGCCTTCAGCCAATGCCAGGAAAGGCAGGATCAATTCAGTTGATTGCTTCAAGCGGGAGCTCTTAGTTGTCACTGTTAGGTGAGCTATGCAAATAAGTCTTTTCAGTTCTGATGCTGTAGAAACCCCCTAAAACTGCAGAACAGGATCTTTTTTCATTGAAAATGACCCACCCAGGCTTAAGAGTTGCTTGGGGGAGTGTCATGGGCTTTGGGTGACAATC
>NW_027323774.1:0-1313 GCF_032062135.1 Pyxicephalus adspersus | reverse complement strand
TAACATACATAGGCTAGATACATTGTACACATTACATATGTTGAGATCATCCGACGCGTTTCGCAGACTATGTCCGCTTCCTCAGGAATGTAATTGGTACAGATAGTAGGTGTATCAGCACTACAACATGATACAATAAAACAATAAGTACAATACCATTATACACATTTTTTTCAATATAATCAAATCATTTCATACATACCAACAAGTTGTTAAAGTTACAGGTATGCCTATTCTCTTGGTATGGAGGCAGGCAGAAGGTGAGATTAAAATCACAACATACAGAGGTGGTGTTGTCTCATATGTTCGCCACAGTAATATTCAGTCCTTCTCCAATTATTATTGGTGATGCTTACTCCATTATGGAGTTTCAACAAGCAATTGTCTTCAAAAACTAGATTCATTCATTGTGTATAAGAAACACAATGAATACCATAGGTGAGATGTCCAAAGGTGTATATACACGTTTATATATATATATATACATACACATGTGTCTCCACACATATATATGTCTCCCCATATACATATCCATATATTGGATCCATATCCTCATGTTGGGAGTTACCAAACCGGCTCTAGTTCTTTATAGCTGCATTATCCAAAATGGAACACCAACATTAGGAGTTATCATATTTAAATCACTGTGACTTCACTATTCCAGGGGAAGGAGATTCTACCATATGCATTGTCTCATGATATAGAAAACAAAGAGGAAAGGGTGTCCTTCAATATATATATATATTTTTTTTCCCTTTGCACCCCAGACCATATGGCTATTCAAATGGTAAAGTCCCCCAAATATTAAGGTCCCAAACAAGGTTTCATAAAAATGAGACTATGTCAAAATCTATATTATTATTATTATTATAGCACAATATTACTGCTAAGAACTGTATAAAAAACGTATCTGTACTTAATTAACAAAGTTTAACAAATAAACTTAACAATAATTCCATCCATAAACAGACTTGCATTTAAGTTATAAAAAGAACTGACCATCCTCTGTGACACACCATGTGCATAAAGCTGTGAAAGTCCACTCCCACCTTTATATTCACCTTCTTCAAATGGAGACTGAGCCCAGAAACGGTGTCCTCACGTGTCGGGGCGCCAGGAACTGATGTCACAGGCACAGAGGGCCGATATCCGGTGCCCATGGAGCCAAGTGAGATTGGCTTGCGCTCCAAGAACAGGATGTTATCACCAAGGGGAGAGAAAGGGGGAAGAGAAGACAGCCGACAACAAACAAGAGGATGGCCAAACGCAGGCCACAATACAAACTAGAGGGTTACACACATGGACCACACACA
>NW_027323773.1:0-1313 GCF_032062135.1 Pyxicephalus adspersus | reverse complement strand
GTTACTTTTTTACGAACGATTTTTTGCCCAATCGATCGTTCGTCGTTCGATTGGAACGATAAAAATTGGAAGTGTGTACGCACCTTAAGCCATCTGAATAACTTTAAAACAATTTCATATCTTAAGTAATGCCTGAACACCACTAATGAACCACCATATTTAATTTGAAAGGTCTCTACTTATTCCCTAAGGAAGCCTGGTAGGCGAAACACGTCGGAATAGAGACAATTATCATTCCTACGAATAATAACCTGTCAGGTGGCCTGTGTATAGTAAACCTGGCGTTTTTCTTTTTTCTGTGTTTTTGCTAATATCATTGTATATTATTGTACTATCTTTTTATACAGAACATAATGTTTCATATTAAACATATTTTCCCTCTGTTTTCCTGTTTTTGATATATTACCTCTGGGGTAGGCAAACAATACACTTATAAGCAATAAGAGTTACGCATTTTCCTCTTCCCTATTTTACTCTATAGACTGTAGTAATATCCGGCGGTGTGTAGTAGAAGCGCATGCACATGTGCCTGGTCCGGAATCCAGACTGTGCGTGTAGGGGGAGCTGTGTGTCACTCAAAGGGGAAGAAACTTCCCCCAGAGTGACCTAATGATGCCAGAACCCACAAACTCCCCCATCGCAGGCTCAGACCTGCTTGCTAAACATCCAGGGGGGACAGTAGCGCAACTTTTGTTGTGTCCATACCAGGGACATGATCAGTGGGGTCAGGAGAAGAATCCTGCTGGGGGACACACCGGCCAGAGCTGCGGACCACCAAAATTTTAAGGAGGACCACCAATTGGCAGCTGATATACAGTATTTCACTCTGGACTAAACCTTATTTTTGTGTTCATCTTTTTGCCACTTTTGTTACTATTCCTGTGTAATTAAAGAAATAATCCAAAAGGTGAATCTACATCATGAGGACCATTGTCGTATTTCTTTGCCTATGGCAGTTTCGAAAAGAAAAGTCTATTTAGATGAGAAATACACCTCACCACTTCTATGTGCAGTTTAGCTGTGGTCATTGATCAGTCAAAATGTGCTTATCAAAGCTGCCATATAAGGCTAATCAGGATGACAAATTTCACAAATCCTCTAGAAATAAAAATGGGCATTGATTAGCCACCACAACACCAGTGCATGGAAGATGCTCTACAGAATTTATTCAATTCATTCTGTGGTCTAATACTCAATAGAGTCTGTTTTAAGCTGCGTACACACTTCCAATTTTTATCGTTCAAAATGAACGACGAACGAACGACAAACGATCGATTGGGCAAAAATCGTTCGTAAAAAAAGTAACCAACGAC
>NW_027323772.1:0-1313 GCF_032062135.1 Pyxicephalus adspersus | reverse complement strand
TAATAATACCTTCTAGCTGTTTTTTATTTTGCTTCATATATCTCCAAACTTCCAAGTTATATATGCTCAATACCTAATTGATAAATTATTTGTATTTCTTATATTCTTTGTGTACTTTTTCAATTTATTTAGAGACAGATAGGAGTTTTATTTATATGCTATATCCAAAGAAGCCCATTGACAGGTCCTAATTAATAAATATCTCTCCTCTTTCCAGCTTAGTCTCCTAATAGATGTTTGTTTTTCACCATTCCAGTCACTTTCCTCTTTCCAGCAACAAACCCCATCTTTTTGTATTGAGATGTAGCTATACTAAAAAAAAATGTTTTCTTACCTCCCTTTATAGCCCCCTCTGTCTATGTAATCTTCCTTTATGAGCATCACATTGAGTGTAGAAGCCACTGGTTCCTTTCCACATCCGCCTCTGTACAGGGGTGGAAGCACATGTGAGTGCTCTCTGATCTGATGTTAATCCTAAGGAAGTGTTTGCTAATTTTTTAATTTCTTGTATTTTGATATGTATATGTGATTAGATTATGGCAACTGTGAAACGCGTTCAGTGTCTAAATAAAAAGGTTTTTTAATAAGAATTATTGATATGGAAGAAATCTGTGGCCTAAAAAGTACCTAGGTTCTCTACGGTATTTTTTTTAAACAACTTCATGATTGTATAGATAATTTTGATGGGATGTTGGCACATGTCATAAGAGTAATTTGACCTGTCCCAATTCAGCATTCTAGAAATATTAGGACTGATTTACTGATTTAAAAAAAGCAACAGTATTTTTGCTTGAGTGCATGAGTGAAAGGTTGAAGTCAGCAAAGCTTTGCTATATTAAGTGAAAATTATCTTGCAAGGTGATACTTCACTTTACTGGAAGAATAGCATACTGTATATTATTTAGTAAATCAGCCTCATATTTTTTTTTTTTTTACCACTGATGAATCCTAAAAAAGGTCTCCCTTGCTTCTTTGGATTTAGCTATTTATTCCTGCTCTTTATGTATTACACAATTGTAACAAATGCAAAACATATACATGCAGCACATATATGCTGACCTCTCTTTATCCTGTTTGTGTTCTTCTCAGCTACCTCCTCCTGATTTTTAGTGATACAAAATAGTGTTTTTTTCCTCAATTATTCAATCACTGAATGGTATATAATATACTTGCTTGTAGGACGGTAGATTTTGATAGTGCCCACCAATTACTAACTGTTGTCATTTTACTCTAATCTTTAAATTCCATTTTAGAACTTTACCCATTTCAGCAAATATATCTTTTGATCTGCTATTGAATCGTCTTTACCATTA
>NW_027323771.1:0-1313 GCF_032062135.1 Pyxicephalus adspersus | reverse complement strand
CAGTAAGGAACCACTAGCTTCCACATCCAACCAGTCCTGGCCAATGCATCGGACCAAACCGCAACACCCAGGGCACTCCAGCCGTCACCGTAAATTCCCGTTCAACACTCCAAATAAATCGCCGATGGAAAGCTTATCTCCAATATTAGACCCCCCTCCTTTCTGCACGGAGCCCTACCATGCCAGGGGGCCACCCTCCAACACCATACGACATAGAAGTATGCCAGCTACGTTCCCAGCCACCAAACTGGCACCAACGCCTCGTTCAGCTCACTCCGTGTAGTATAGAACTACAGGCATCCAACCTGTCCTCACTACTGTATCCCTCCAGACCACAACCCCTGGCCATCCCCACCCGAACAGGATGCAGCACTATGCTACCCCCATGCGCGGACACCGAATTAACCCCCACCTCCGCAACTGCTTCGGTCCCAGCCTTAGCAAACGAAGCTTGGTCACCCCTGACAAATAGTCCTGGTCCCCCTATCCAACCAGGCCAAAACATCTTTGGCACCCATACAAGACATAGCACTATACTACCCCATCCCGATCCCCAATATGTCCCACCTCTGTCTTTACTTCCTACCAGGCGGTGTGGAACAAACCCATACCACGCCCGAAACCCTCCCAGGCATACTCCGCCAACACCACCAATTATCTCCCCATCAGCCCTAACTGTATCAAGCCAGGGCCCCTCACTTGCCCCTGACTGTGCGAGGCTCCGACCCCATACCCCAGCACTGTGAGTACAGAGTCCGACCCACCGTGCTCCCCCTCCAAAAAGAGACCACTGCCGCTAGATCAACTGTAAACATCCTCTGCATGCCCCGCCCCAAGCAACCGTGCCCCGCTCCGCCCATAATGCAACCACAGCAGAGTGCCCCAACCTGCAACTAAAAACCACTCAGCCCCACAAAAATCCGCAAATCCATACTATGACCCGAGTACCACAAAAGCAGCTGCCCCCGCTAACTGCCTCCCCGTACCCCCACCACTATACAATTACCTGCCCAACCAGTATATAACCCATAACCACAACCTCAACCTACTGCCAACAAAAAACCCTCGGCCTGCGACATCCCCCTACTCACTCACCTCAGACTAAGCTAGCCACCATCCACTGCAATAATACCTAATTAATATAAGGAATATAACAGACCAGAAACCCCGTTGAGAAAGAGGACTCTCTGCCCCCACTACCGACACCAAGGTGCAATACAATGGGCCCGTAAAATACACCACTGACCCCTAAGCAATAAAATCAATGCTCCCGTACCACCTACCATAGGGCAGAACGAGGCATTCCAACCCAC
>NW_027323770.1:0-1314 GCF_032062135.1 Pyxicephalus adspersus | reverse complement strand
CCTAAAACATTATAGAGATTATTGTTTTTGCTATCTGTGATTTCCCTCACTCCCTGTTCTAGAAACACAACAGTAAGAAGATATCTTTCCAAAATTAATGGAAATCTCCTCTTATGCTGTTTCATATTTTTTAGCCTCTTGGATAACTATTTGCAATAGCACTGAGAGAAGGAACACAAGGGCCAATCATATATTGCAGTGCATATGAGCAAGCAAGGAATATGCTGATAGGAGGAGACAGCAGAATGAACAGAAGGATAACTCATCTGTGTGCTGTTGTTGATCTTTCACGGTCCAATCACAGGCTGGGGTTGGAGAGGTAACTGATCTGCATTGCTACAGTGCAGATGAAAAAAGTCAGCTCACCAGCCTGGATCTGCTGTCTGATAGACCAATGCAAATCACATGATGGCACATAGTTACATAGTTATTTAGGTTGAAAAAAAAGACATAAGTCCATCAAGTCCTACCACTAGGGAAAAAAACATATCCCAGATATAAAATCCTATAAGACATACTGTATTTTTCGCCATATAAGAAGCTAGGTCAAAAATATAATGCAATGACAGAAGAGACAGCTCTAATGGTACAAAGAGCACCTGTTCCCGATACCCTCAGCTGTGTTCCAGGTTAATTGCAGGACGGAATGTGATCACTCTGTGTCATTCAAATTCCCCTTCTGATCACTCTGTGTCATTCAAATTCCCCTTCTGATCACTCTGTGCCGTTCACACACTGCATCCAGAGAGGAGAGGAGACACACGCAGGATCGGGTATCGGGTGAGTATTCTATTTTAATTATTTTATAACACATTTGTCGTATAAGACGCACCAACTTTTCCCCCCCAGTTTTGGGGAAGAAAAAGTGCGTCTTATACAGCGAAAAATACGGTATAGTTGGTCCGGAGGAAGGCAAAAAAAAAACTGTGGTACAATTTGCTTCAATAGGGGGAAAAAAAATCCTGAATCCGTGAGGCAATCGGATGTTCCCTGGATCAATAGTCTCTGTTATCTTATTTTCTATGTTCATAAACACAAACCCTTTGGCAGGTAAAGCGACGCCCATAAATCTTGGAGCTTGACTTTAAAACAATTAATTACCAAAATGCTATTGACCTCATATAGTGCACATTGCACTTTTCAATCCAATGGATTCACACTTTGACCCACTCATATCAAAATTAATAAAAAATATTGGATATAATTATTAAAGGTTACGAGCTGTTCACTTAGCAAAGTGAATGATCTCCTTGCACAGAATAGTTCACTTAGCTTAGTAAATCAGATGAAGCTCTGACCTAAACAATCAATTAC
>NW_027323769.1:0-1315 GCF_032062135.1 Pyxicephalus adspersus | reverse complement strand
CGTACAAAATTTAAATACATTGCAGAGTGTACCCTTTGTTGGATTCATATTATGTTTTTCCCCCATTATATGATTGTTCACTTGTATTGTACTATTTTTAAAATATGAATTGCAATTTTATATGTTTAAACGCTCTTCAATTATAGGCTTCAAAGATGTTTTGAAATAAGGAAAAGCATCTTGGCAAACAGAATAGAGCCCTTTCTATTGCATGTGACAGCGGGTGTTTGTATGCTGTACTCTTAGTAGAAATTGCTAGCTTGTCTATAAAGGATACAAATAATGGCAGCAAATATCCAGAGTGGTTTTGCTTCATCTCTAAAGTATATGTAAAACCTATCCGTAAAACCTCACATCATATTTAAATAATAATGTCCAAAATGTATTTTTAATATTTTCCAATCAATAGCCCTGAAAGTTTTTTTTCAGACACAGGTGACAACTCTCTGTACCTGTCTCCTAATTGTTTTTTGTTGTCACTCTCATATACACTTCTGGTAAGAACTGGTTTTGCTCATTGAGTTTACATGTTCAACCATTGACATCATCATAAGAAATGAACAAGTTGAGCTAAACCAATGAAAAAGTAGCATCACGTTGAATACACTGTGAAGATGACTGTTTTGTACCTCGTGTGCATTTTACTATTTTTGTTTTGTGACAATACCATCAGGTAGCCCACCTAGTAGTGACATGCAGATCCTATGGAAAGGTAATGATTGCAAAAATAGCTATAATAAGAAAATAACCTTTAAAATAATGTATATAGGCCACTCTCCCCCAAAGTGATCCAAGTCACAAATAATATTGTTAAAAACAACATTTTTATAGTACATTTTTAAATATTCTGTTTTTTAAAAATGTAATAGTTTTGAGGCTGGGTGTCAGTTCCATACTTTTTTGGTAGTTAAATAGAATATATTTTGTAGTGATCCGCACATCATACTGAAAATAGGGACCAATGATGAGAAAAAACGAACAGAGGGATTTGTTTAAAGAGCAGGCACTCCAAATCCGGGACCATGGGGAGCTATGAAAGAGGCCAGAAAAAAAAAAACAAAGCCCTGAGATGTGATAAAGGAGGAAAGATGGTAAAAACAGTATTTTCTAAATAAAACAATATTACACGTTTCACTTGTACCTTAACGTGAAAAAAAAGGAGCAGCCAGTAGCCTCCTGGGATGTGTGTCGTGAGCATTGTTTTTGCATACGATATTGCTGCCTATGTCCCCATTTCAGAGAATTTTTTCTTCACTTCCTGTCCTCATCAAAATTAGGTTGAAATCTCCTAATTTTGGAAATGCTTACCCCTGAC
>NW_027323768.1:0-1315 GCF_032062135.1 Pyxicephalus adspersus | reverse complement strand
CAGAAGCCGGCCGGAAGAAGAGAGAAGACGACGGAGATCGCGCCGATGGACGACGCGGGATGCCGGCGCATCAGGTAAGGCTGTATTTACTATTACCTCCCATAGGATTACCTACCCCGAGTGTGACTCGGGGTTACCTCTAAGGAGGTTAAAAAGGAGGAAACCCAGCATCTGGTAATGTCCATGGGTTCAAGACTACAGGCTGTCATTGCCAGCAAAGGGTTTTCAACCAAGTATTAGAAATGAACGTTTTATTTATAGCTTTTCAATTTGTCCAATTACTTTTGAGCCCCTAAAATTAGGTGATTGTGTTAAAAAAGGCTTTAGTTCTTCACATTTTTATGCAATCTTTTTGTTCAACCCACTGAATTAAAGCTGAAAGTCTGGAGTTCAACTGTAAGTTGTTTCATTTAAAATTAATTGTGGTAATGTACAGAACCAAAATTCAAAAAAGTTTTCTCTGTCTAAATATTTATGGAATTCGCCGTGATGTATCCTTGCAGATGAGAAGGCAATTACAAGGACACCTGACATACTTCTTCCCTGAGGGAGGGGTTTTGATTGGCTGAAATAGGAGCAAAGTTTGTAAGAATTATACCAAGTATTTGTCTTTGTAATCACCTTTGTAAGCAAAGGTGTAGTAATCAGGAACCAAATCAAACTTCAATTCCATATACAAAATCTGTTTCAACTCCTGTGGGACGTCAAATTTTCGCATTCTATGCTGCTTGTGAGGTCTTGCAGATAAAAGGTAGGTAGCAACCCCCACAATTCCTCAGACCTTTGTTAGCACAGATTCTCAGCAGCTCACTTGTAAGTGTAACTTTACCAGCTACTCAATGTTGTAAATGTATCCAGGGGAGGAGATGTACTGCCATCTTTATTTGCCGAGCTTGGACACCATCTAATGCCAAGCCAGGAAGAGTAAGTCAATGGTAGAAGAGCTCTGTATACAACAATGAGTGGTCATGAGGAGAGTCCCTATCCTAGGCTCTGTGTTTTACAATGCATCATTACTTTGTTAGGTCACTGCTGTGCAAAAAAGTTTGCATGTTTAGTAAAACATAATCCTCAACAGACAAGAATTAGACCACCACCATAGCAAAATAAATAAATGCTCATTTGATTACTGTATGCAGTCTATAGTTGACAAATGTGTACAGTATATCTTTTTTTGTAATTACAGTTTATATTTTTGTACCTAGTTTATACATAGCTATAGAGTAGACAGAGTAGACAAAGCATTTTGCTCATTATAAAGCAATCATTTCTATAAATAGTTTAAATGCACAAAAAGCTAAATTAACATCTAATG
>NW_027323767.1:0-1316 GCF_032062135.1 Pyxicephalus adspersus | reverse complement strand
ATATATATATATATATATATATATATATATGCTATATGGCTCAAGAAATGCAAATGAGGTAAAACTACAGCCACCCGGCTGTTTTTGGGTGGCTACAACGGAGTTGAATCATAATACAGGGGCTTCCACCCACCTATAATTTCTTCCCACCCATGTATACATATACATACAAAAATTTCTGTGTCTCTAAAGGGACAAGGCTTATTTACACAATGCAATGCTTAGAGCCACTTTGTACTTTCAGTAGACTTCGGTGTTGACATGTTTGAAGCACTGGATTTACAAAAGTTAAACTAAGAGGTAAACTTATGTTAAGAGGCAACTTATGTTGCTCTAGCTACCTGGTTCTGTTTACTTTATTAGCTGATAGTTTCCCCACCGATATACTTTATTAATAACACATTTGTGTTTTCCTGTGAATTTTTAAAGACATACCAACTATCAAAAAAAAAATAACTGATATGTCAGATCTTTTAAATACATGATCATGTAATCCTATAGCTGCATGTTGTGATATTAAAAAAGCTTTTGCAAAAAACCCAAAGGTTTAGGCAGATTCGTTTTGATCTTTGAAAAATACAGAACATTTTTTGCAGATCAAGTCTGGATAATGTTTAATGCTCTGTAACTTAATATCCTTTGATCATTAGATTTTTGGGCTCAATTCAAAGGATTATTAATTCTCCCAAAATCTGACTTGAAGGTACTTGCAGAGGTCATTAAGAACCAAAACACGCTTGCAAATAGCTAGTAGCAACATGATAGCCCTACAGCTATATGTGTGGGAACACCTGCCGGCATAAAAGCAAATTACCAGTAATTTCTACTGTAACTGCCAGTCAAGATTATGATGTTATGTAAAAGACAGTGCATGTTCCTGAAGCATCAACACACATTACTATTTTTAACACAGCCAAATATATTTCATTTGGTCCCTTTTGAGCAATGCCTTGGATAAAACGGCTGATTTAATTAGGCATATATACTACAAACTGCACAAAGACATTTAGATTATAGATTTCACATTTCATTGGAAGCCACCGAAAACAAAATTCCTTTCTTGAGTATGTTAAAAAACACCAAATGCATATAATGTGTTTCAAAAACAAAAATCCCTATCAAATAATTAAAAAGCATAATAATATACATGGTTTTCAATTAGACTTCAAAAAAGATTTTGTTTTACATTTTGGGGCTTTGTATTGGAAGTGTGGAAAGCACACCCTGCCCTATCTGTGATTATGTACTCTGACCTATCTGTGATTATGTACTCTGACCTATCTGTGATTATGTACCCTGCCCTATCTGTGATTATG
>NW_027323766.1:0-1316 GCF_032062135.1 Pyxicephalus adspersus | reverse complement strand
ACAACAGTAGAAGATCACCCACATGGATCTGTACAAAATGTAAGTACCAGTCATAAACACACATTTTAAAGAGTATGTCCCTTTCTAAACCTCCACCCTCCCTCAACCCCAGCCACATGCAGGAAGAACTCTTTGTAAGCCATTTACTGCTACCAAACATGTGTGCCGGTCCAGGCCCCTGCGGTCTGGAGTTGAGGACTTCTGGTTTTCCTTCATTCCAGACGTCTTCTAGGCAGTCATATGATAAGCTTCATCCTCATCTTCTTCAGCGTTGGTGGTACAGACATATCTAAGACCAGGTTGTGTTATGTGTCATTGATAGCCCAGGCTCAGGGATCAAGGGTTGGATGACTTTGGGTAAAACTTAAAATAGAAAAGCTCTGGCCAATGGAAGCATAGAAGAACAGAGATGAACTGTGAAACGTTGGTCATAGGGCATAGATCACCTACAAGATTCTATGTGGAGACAAAAATATTCTCCATTTTTTGGTAGCTTGATTCTCCACATGGGCTCAAGCAACCTCCGCAATGTGAAAATGGACATCCAAAATTGCTTTAATCACATCAACCCTCCACCTATATGTAAACTAATACACTAAGCTCTCCTCAGGGACTTTTTCATCTGTCCCTTCTGGAGAATATATTTTCTCCTTAGAAGTGTGAAGAGGGTTTTAATATTTCAGTTTTGCTCACAGGAGAAAGGGCGGGGGGTGACAAAACAAACATAAAACAACTATGCTTTAACTTACTTGACAGGTTGGTTAAACAACTCATGAACTCTTGTAGTCAAGATGTGTCCACCGTAAGGGTCTCTCGTGCTCAATGTTAGTTCTGAACTTATATGGTTAATTGAAGATGCTGAAATGTGAATAGGAATGCCGAAAATAGGGGGATCTGGGAAGGAAATCTCACTGTTGCAGTATCTGAGACATATAAGAAACCTGAGTCTGCTCATCAGGCTTCACCTATAGCTAGGATGTCACAGTCATACCATGCTGTTCTGGTTCAGACTAAACAGCCATTTGTATGGGGGGAAACCATAGAACCCTATATATGAGGAAAACCATAGCACCCTATATATGGGGAAAACCATAGCACCCTATATATGGGGAAAACCATAGCATCCTATGTATAGGTGAAAATAAAATTGCCCTATGTATAGAGAAGACCATACCACCCTATGTATGGGGAAAATTATAGTGTCCTATGTATGGGGAAAATCAAAGCCATTGGTAGCCATAGTTGGTCATTTGTTTTTGCAACAAAACATTTTGTTGTCTTCCTCCAGGGACCCATCATTCATAATTGTCTGTCTT
>NW_027323765.1:0-1316 GCF_032062135.1 Pyxicephalus adspersus | reverse complement strand
TTAGGTGTATGCACTGAAAAAACAAACTGCTGGAGATCGCAGACCACTATGCAAGTATGAGTATGCAAAATGGCTTTTGCTACATTTTTAAAAAATTGGTGAAGACCTTAAAGACAAATTACATTCAGTCACTGCAAAAGAAGCATCAATTTTGGGGGTGATAATTATTATTATTATACAGTATTTATATAGCGCCATCATATTACGCAGCGCTGTAAAAAGTCCATAGCCATGTCACTAACTGTCCCTCAAAGGAGCTCACAATCAAATGTCCCTACCATAGTCATATGTCATTATTGTAGTCTAAGGTCAATTTTTAGGGGGAAACAAATTAATCTAACTGCATGTTTTTTGGGCTGTGGGAGGAAACCAGAGCACCTGGAGGAAACCCTCGCAGACACGGGGAGAACCTGCAAACTCAATGCAGATAGTGTCCTGGCTGGGATTTGAACCTAGGACCTAGCGCTGCAAAGGCCAGAGTTCTAACCACTGAGCCACCATGCTGCCCACTGAGCCCCTATGATAATGAAAACAGACCCACAGAGGGGTGTCACTGCTCATCCTCCCCCCCCTCACCTCTCTATTGAAGAGAACAGCATTGTGCATACAGCGCATATTTATCCATCTGTCACTGGAAACCATCGTAAAAGATGTTCAATCAACCTGACCACTCTCTTGACCTCCTATACACAAATTCGCCTTTATCCAACGGGATGCAAAAATACATTGGTTTTGATTATAAGTACCAAGCAGGAGGATGAAGAATCCTTAATATTTTAAATACTAATGTAATCTCATTGTATGGCACCGTCCCACAGGACTAATAGGTAAATAAACTTTCAAAGAATGGCAAAGCTACATTGCAGCAGACCACCAATGCTCATGAGACTGCAATTTAGTGGAGGACTCGAACCCATCCAGCAGGAAAATTCAGTAGCTAATATATGTGTCTGTACTACATGTAGCATCCCAGGAAGTAGCCACCACAATACAACCTTCTAAAAAGAAACTTGGAAAAACTTGGGGGGGCAGAATTCCAGTTCAGAGATCCAAGGTAACCAAGACGTACACTCTTGATATGCAGACATCTAACACAGGAAGATTGCCTTAACTAGAACAAAACAAGTACCAAAGCATCACCATGGTCATAAGGAACCTAAAGAAATTTCCCAGTGCACTGAACAGGATCAAAAATTGACCACATGGTAATGTTGGAGGGGTTCATTTTTACTTTTGCCTCAATACTGGATCATGGCACATAGGAGGAAGATGAACGGAGCGGGAGATGAATGGTTCCTTAGAGCGTGGTCACATTT
>NW_027323764.1:0-1316 GCF_032062135.1 Pyxicephalus adspersus | reverse complement strand
CTCATCCATCCTTCCCACTGTTTCTCTTCCGCTGCATCTCTTTGCAGCTCTGTACATTGGCTTCCATTTTACCTGAGAATCAAATTCAAGCTCCTGTGCTTTGCATTCAAATCCCTCCACAGTTCTTGTCCCACTTACCTTTCTGACCTGGTAAAAAAAATACTCCCCTAGTCGCTCTCTTTGCTCCTCTGAAGACCCAATAATGACTTCCTCACCACACGCACAGCTCCAAGACTTTTCTAGAGCTGCCCCGACTCTCTGGAATGGTCCCCCGTCCTTTTCAGCTTGCTCCTATTTTGCTCCTTTAAAAGAGCACTCAAAACCCATCCTTCTGTCTTCTTCTATCTCCTAAAGCTCTCACTCACCAATTTTATTATTATTATTATTATTAATAATAATAATAATAATAATAATAATAATAAAAGGTTCCTGGGCTAACACCATTCTCTCTCCTCCCACATTTATATTCAATATTTATGCACTGATTATTTATTTACAGACAGATAATGGCTGTGTCTGTATATGTGTGTGTTGGTGTCATTAGCACTCATCTATCTTACAGCCATTATAAGTAAACCTCTAAATCCCAAAGGGCCCTTAGAAAGCTACATACTTCATGGAGAGGACTCATTTCTCACCCCTTTGTTACACTGATAGGTGACTGAGCAGCCAACATTGCATTTATTAAAATAATGTACCTGTTCTGACTTACATACAAATTCAACATAAGAACAACCCTACACTCCCTATCTCGTATATAACTCGGGGACTACCAGTATAGAGAAAATTGGGAGATGAAAATAAAGCATGTTCTATGTATTAATTCTTACAACTCCCTGTAGTTGGGGCATGGCAAGGGTGTGTTCCCCACATTACCTCTTTATTCTCAGGAAGTTAGAAAAAGGAGGAATGTGAAAACCTGATTACATGATAATCCCATAATGGAAATTGATGTATACAAAATTAACACATTATTATTATTATTAGTATTAGTATTATTATTATTATTATTATTATTATTAATAATAATAATAATATCAATAATAAACATGATTTATATCACGCCAACATATTATACAGCGCTGTACATTAAATAGGGGTTGCAAAGGACATACAGATACAGACAGGGACACAACACATCAATGCAAATCTAAACCAACAACCTTCAAAACAATGGCCTGTGAATTTGTAATAAAATGTGTGTAGATTGTAATAAAGCACACAAAGAACATTGATGTGTATGAATCCAATTGATTTCATGCATGTACTGTATAATGAAATGTTAACAGTAGTAGATAGACCTAGAGAGATAGAAT
>NW_027323763.1:0-1317 GCF_032062135.1 Pyxicephalus adspersus | reverse complement strand
AAGAGATGCCACTGTCACGCATGCGCAGAGAGAGCAGCTCTTTTTTTTTCCCCTTTACAGCGGGCTACATCACCCGATCTCACACCTGTGCAGTGCGAGTTCAGGTGGCATAGCAAGAAGAAGAACAAAGATGGTGGTGCCCGGAGCTTCCTCCACGCCAGGACGAAGAAGAATTCCAGGACAACACGGGGTTGAGGAAAGGTCCAGCGCCATCAAGGGATCTGCGGAATTAAAAGTAGGTGTGATTTTTTTTTTGGATATAGTTCCGCTTTAAATACATACATGCATTTATGAAGGAATTTTTGGGGTTTTTTTCAGCCTAGAGTTTAGCTTTAACGCAAATTAAGGCATGCTACAACAAACTGCAGCATGCCAAAATGCACAATAAATTGGAAAATAGTATTACAGCGTCAAAAGGGGTCAGGGGTATGTTTTGGATCAAACTACATCATGCACAATGGCTGCTATGTTCTCCCAATCCACCAAAACAAACATGTGAAACCTGTGGCAGCAGTTTCACACTTTACGAGGAGGTTCTGAGAAGTTCCTGGCTTTGCCCAGAAAAAAGAGAGCCAGAGTTATGAAATAACACATTTATTCAACATATTCCCCCCTGAGACTGATGCACTTGGTACAGCGTAGTTGCAGCTTTTCTAGAGCGTTCAAATAAAAGTCGTTTGGTTGGGCCACAAACTAGCTCTCTGCAGCATCTTTGACATCAGAAATGTCAAAAAAAGGATGCCTTTGGTCAACTTTCCACTGCATTTCGTCCTAATTGCCTCCTGCATAATACTGTCCCCTGATACTAGAGCCCTGAGGTAGGTAGTCCACCAACAGAATTCCATCTTTGTCCCAGAAAATGAAAGTCATAACTTTTTTGGATGATTTCTGGGTAGGAAGGACATGTCTCCCCCAGTGTTTGTGACATCTCAGTGTGAATACTGAGAAAACTTCATGACGGCCCGTAACTCCAACGATGTGAAACTTGCTTGTGCCTCTGCCATCACAGCTTATCACTAAAAGAAAAAACAGTTTTAAGAATCGCAAAGACCTGATATTTGCACAGTTACATACTAAGATATTAGGCATATGCCCCCACACTCATTTTTCTATTTCTTCTGAAAGGGTCCAAAGCCAGGAACTTCTCAGCACCCCCTCATATTATTAATAAATGCTATATTATACCTAGAGGTCTCATTCAAAAAATATAAAATACCAGATGTCATGACAATCCTTTTAAATAGAAATAATGTAGTGAGATCTCTTCTGAAACACACAGATATTCTGCTTTGAATCCAACAATTTCTTCCATATCCT
>NW_027323762.1:0-1317 GCF_032062135.1 Pyxicephalus adspersus | reverse complement strand
AACAATAACTGTGTACTGTAGTCTTCTTCATGGGTAAATAAGGCATCCCCCTGAAAATAAGCCCTAGAGCATATTTTGGCCTTCAAAAAAATATAAGACAGTGTCTTATCATCGGGGAAACAGGGTATTATGGCCCTGATTTTTTGTGTACAAATACTCCGCCCGTCAAGGTCTATTACCCTGAGTCGGGGTCGAATTCTAGTGCCCTCGCCTGCAGTCTTCCTGCAAAAATGAGTAATGGGGTTGGGAATTTGCCAATTAAGGTGAATCATTTTCAGCTGCGCAATTCAGGAAGATCTGGTAAGCTGTCAATAGTGAGCTGATAAAAATTGATTAGCGCACACCTGCTCCCTGTTCTGTGTGCATCTGTAGTCCATTACAGGCCAGATGAAATCTTTAGTGCTTGATCTTTTTTTGGTTAAGTGCAGTTTTACATTAAACTAAATCACAAAATTGCTTCATTTATACTTTGATTTGTTGCAGTTGTTGATTTGATACTTTTTGTTTTTGTTGCAACACTACAAACCAATTGATATCAAGCTGTATATATAATAATTTGCACTCTATAATATGTCATCAGGCAATAGTATGAATGTCCAAAAAATGTCAACAAGCATTTTGGATCTGATTCAAATTTCATTCTAATTTGGCTTTCGACAAATCCAATATTTCACCAAAAGATCATTGCCAAAGATGTTATATTACATGTATCAAGGAACATTTAGTGATTTCACTTGTTTGTGTGTATGTCAAAATACATTTAAATGTGTAGAAGTACATATGAATTTTTATTAGTACTATTTTAACTGGACTGGTTTGTGGAGGGGTGGGGGGTGGGGTTATTCATAAGTTCCCTTGGGTGATATGCATTGATGTGACTTTTTATAATCTTCATTATTGTTAGCTTTATCTGTTGCTGCAATGTTTTTTGTGCCTGGTTTCTAATTATGCTTTCTGTTGTTTAGCAATTCTTCAGCAATGTTTTGTCATTTTATCCACAAATTATTCCAGATGTATGCATGGTTTCCACTACAAACTGCTGTAATTGACCCCCCTCGTTGCCTGTGTCCCATTCTCAAAGTCATATTGTCATTTGAATGTATTATGTACATTTTCCTTTTATGAATAAATTGGCATGTTTTTTTTGTTCCATAGTCTGACATTTGCTAAACAAGCTCATTTGCTGCCACTATCCTACAATTTCTCTGTTCATGTGTGGTAGTGTTATCGGTTTGTTGTCATTGTGCTGTGCTGCCTGATCTTAGCACTATTGTATACAAACACACTTCCACTTGTTGTCCAAACTGGTTGTGAATT
>NW_027323761.1:0-1318 GCF_032062135.1 Pyxicephalus adspersus | reverse complement strand
TATGTATATATAACACAAAACTGGGTTGTGCACTAGTCATGTGATACTGTTATAGATGTATATTGTGTTTTATACTTTGTCTGTAGCTTTAATGCATGTGATTTTTTAAAACCAAAAAAAGAGATGGAGCATTGTATCAACATAAAGAAAGTATTATATACTTGATTCACCCTTTTCTGTTGTGTTCCATGTTTCTCCTCCTCAAGTATTGAATTCATAGACTACCAGGTAACTTATATTTTTTTTATAGTAAAGTTTGCTTTAAAAGTTAGTTTTAGGCGTGGGGCTGAGGCAAGGGCTTATTCCCGTCTTAGGGTTACCGGTTAGGTTACTGATGACGGTAATTGGCTTAGTTACTATGCTTTTACTGTAAACATTTTTCTATGGAATGTGATCAGACTTTTAGGATGTGTTTCTGTTTTTCTTTAAGTGGAACTGTAGCTTTTCAGTTGTTCCCATAATGTGCAAGTGTACACAGCATACATGCCCCAACTTCTTCTGGGTCTCCAATTCTATTCCACATTTATTATGTAGCCATTCAAATCTTCAGCCCACAGATGCCCAGCACATTCCAGGGTCCCCTGCGGCTGCCGAGCTGAATGAACTCATTACATCATCCTGGCCTTGCCAATCAAAGTGGCCCAATATTGAAACAAGAAAGAGAAGAAGGAAGATGGTGGTGCTCATTATGGAACAGGGACAGGTGAGTGTTTTTAAAAAATTGTGATCAGTCAGGTAAAGTAATTTTATTTCAGAAGGGTATCGCCTGCCCCTTATGCAATGAGGGACCTGCCTGGTCACAAATTTTTGAAAAAATAGTATGACTACAGTAAGGACATTGGATTGTCCCTCTGAGGGTCCTTCTGAGGGACAATTAGAGACATAGACTATAGACCAATGTTTCTTGAATTTTTTAACATGAGGGAACCATTAAAAGAACTTTCAGATTTTCAGGGAACTCCTTCTATAATTACTAAATCACAGTATATTACTGTGGTGGTCGATGGGAAGAATGCCTCCTACATTTTTTGCCCAATGGGAAGGCTGCCACCCTTACACATAGCCAAAAAGATCCTTGGTGTCAGCTAAACAGACCTGGGAGGTACAAATTGCTCATTGCTCAAGGAACCTCTAGAGGAACCCTGATTGAGAAACACTGTCAAAGACTTTGTAAATTGCTGCCTAATTTGCCGGTGCTATAAAAAAAACAAGTGTACTAACAGTGCAGATACCTACTGGTGACATTAAGGACCTGATTAAAGAAGCTCTCCAAGACAAAGAAGGAGAAGATACACTTTTATTGGTGAAGCTGGGTGAT
>NW_027323760.1:0-1318 GCF_032062135.1 Pyxicephalus adspersus | reverse complement strand
ACGCTATGCAAAATGGTAAAATAAACATTAGTGTGTTAACTATTCTTGAAGGTTCAATACTCTGGGAGTTATCCTTGCTTCACTACCCACCGAATCACACTGCCCATACAAGAATGTGCATGTTAGGTGTCCGAAAGCCAATTCACATGTTTGACTCACCAAGTACCCAGAACCACAAAAAAAAAAAACTGTAGGGACTTTTTAGACACAATTACATTCTTTAAAAACACAAGGACTAAACTTTTTCAAATTTTTTTTCACTCCTAAATTTAAAAAAATGCATTATTGGTATTCTTTTGATAAAATTTATACTTTTTGCAATCAGATACATAACATTTATAGGTTTAAAGTTTCCTTATGATGTTTAGACATCATTTATAGGTTCTGCTAATATGATATATATGTATGTATGTATGTATGTATGTATATATACACACAGACACACACACACACACACACACATTTGAGTGCAAAGCCCCAGGGCTGTTTCTGCTTTGTCCTGTAGGGAAGGCAGATGCCTATCTAGCTAGAATGGTGGGGTCTCCCCTGACACCACATGGTCCAGTTGTAGCATGGCTTCTGGCCCCAAATGGATGACGTCAGTTCCATTGGGGGATGGAACCTATAGTGGTCCATGTAACGCTCACATATATTGGGAGGCAACAGGCTGGCAGAGGGCTGTCATTAATTACCTGGGGCTTTTACATTTCATGAGAGAAGACTTTGGATTGCTACAATTGACCAGAAGGTAGTGGGTTTGAGTATCAGAAAAATGATTTCCATAATTGATATCATTTGCTAACTCTAGAGGATGTATACAGCTATATAGATTGATCCATATGAGCTTAGATGATAAAATAATTGATCAATACTAATACAAATTAATGAAAAACAAATATTATACATATCATAATTTTACCCATTACACTTAGTTGTATCAATATTCTAGATAGCTTTTGTCCAATTTTGGATAGGTTGTATAACAAGGAATAGAACCTGTGCCAATTTTTTCATGGTTGTTTCCGCTGTCTTCTAATGTATTTGACGCTAGCATTGCTGTTGGGGGAAGTCCCACTATTCTCACTGATTGTCTTTAATTAAGTAAGATTTTGTTTTGAATTATTAAGATCTCCATGTTGGGAAGTAAGTAATACCATTTGAGGCATAGTATGATTATAAAAAGACAATGGAAAATGGGTAATACTAAGGGGGCAGGCGTTAGAAAGGTGGAACAAAGTATTGGGGTAGAAAGTTCACAGAATGATAGGGGTTACTGGATTCCTTTGGCAGCAACAAATGTGAACAAAATATGTCACGT
>NW_027323759.1:0-1318 GCF_032062135.1 Pyxicephalus adspersus | reverse complement strand
CAATGACTATAATCATCACAACACAAAACCTTTATCTGGTAGTTGTAGCACTGTTTGACTTTTCCAATTTGATCTTTGTTATTACAGACCAATCCAACTGAGACATCGCATTTAACAACTTGCCCAACATTTTCAATACTGATATCAGGGAATTCCTCAGCTCTGCACTCAATATTCTGTGGATGTTTACACATCTGTTTGCCCTTAGCTATAATATTCTCATATGTCTCTTTGTCTCCTCCATCTAATCCAGAACCTGGAGTATCAACATCAATCCATGGTGTCCATCTGCATTGTGGTTTACAGCCTGTAAAAGTAGTTGTTGGTAGAGGAGTAGTGGTTGATTCTGTAGTTGTAGTTACAACAGTAGTTGGAGTAGTTTCTGTAGTTGCTGGTACAGGAGTAGTAGTTGGTTCTGTAGTTGTAGTTACAGTGGTAGTGGGGGTAGTTTCTGTTGTTGTTGGTACTGGAGTAGAAGTTGATTCAGTAGTTGTAGATAGAGTAGTAGATTCTCTTGTTGTCAGGTTTGGAGTAGTAGTTGATTCTGTTGTTGTAGTTAGAGTGGTAGTGGGTGTAGATTCTGTTGTTGTTGGTATTGGAGTAGTAATTGATTCTGTATTTGGGCTAGTTGTGGTAACAGTGGTAGTTGCTGTAGATGTTGTAGTTGGTATTGGCGTAGTCGTAATTACTTTGGTAGTAGTGGGAATGCTAGTTGTAGGAGACTCTGTAGTTGTTGGCACAGAAGTGGTACTACAGTGGCTGTAATCATCACAACACAAAACTTTTATTTGGTAGTTGTAGCACTGTTTGACTTTACCAATTTGATCTTTGTTATTACAAACCAAGCCAACTGTAACATCACATTTAACAATCTGCCCCACATTTTCAATGCTGATATCAGGGAAATCCTCAGCTCTGCACTCAATATTCTGTGGATGGTTACACACCTGTTTGCCCTTAGCTATAATATTCTCATATGTCTCTTTGTCTCCTCCATCTAATCCAGAACCCGGTGTATCAACATCAATCCATGGTGTCCACCTGCATTGTGGTTGACAGCCTTTAAAAGTTGTTGGTATAGGAGTAGTGGTTGATTCTGTAGTTGTGGGTGCAGTGGTAGTGGGTGTAGATTCTGTTGTTAGTATTGGAGTAGTTGTAATTACTTTGGTAGTAGTAGGAATGCTAGTTGTAGTAGATTCTGTGGTTGTGGTTACAATACTAGTGGTTGTAGATTCTCTTGTTGTCAGTATTGGAGTAGTAGTTGATTCTGTAGTTGTGGTTACAGTGGTAGTGGGGGTAGTTTCTGTTGTTGTTGGTA
>NW_027323758.1:0-1318 GCF_032062135.1 Pyxicephalus adspersus | reverse complement strand
CCAAAGAGGTAAGAAACACCCAGGCTTTTATTTCCGCTATGTGCTGAACTGTTTAAAGCGCACCTAAACAGAAATTTTTACTTTGCATAAAAAGCAAGAAAAAATATTTTTCCTTTGCACCCGGACAAGGACAGATAACAAGATGGCACAGGACCCAATCAAAAATGTCATCGGCGGGATCGAGGGATCTGAGGATATGTAGGTAAGTATGATTTTTTTTTTATAGTATTACCACAAAAGAATCAGTGATTAGTGGATTTTAACCAACCACATCCCAGTTTATATACCAAAAGTAAAAAACGAGTTTACAGAATTGTTTTGGGACTTTTTGTGGTATTGCATACTCATTAGTACATTTCTATTAAAAAAAATTTTTTCAATACTTTTAACTCTGTGGAAGAGATTCTAACTACGCTAATATGCAGTTGTGACGCGTTTCAGAAATCAGGGTCTGCTTCATCGGGACTAAAGAGGTGAATATTCTGGGTCAGAAAAATATATTAATAACATGAACCATATTTTTACATATATTTATCAAAAAATAACAAGTAGTCACAAATAAATCCAAGACTACATTCATCAGCATGAGGTTATAAATTGTACATACATAAATCCTGTCCAGAAGACAGCGGACGACAAGTAGAGGTTAGAAAGGGAGAATGTGATCTATTGCAGGATAATACATACAGCCTATGCAGGCTTACCCGAGACAGAATCTTGCATAAGGACAATAATGTACCAGTTGGGTATTGGATGTATATTACCTTGGGATTAGGAGAATAGAAGGGTCAGTGTTACCATTGCTAGTGGCACTCCCACCACCTGACAACCAAAAACCAATGGTAACCCTTACAATTATTTATAATGGGCAATTGGCTTACGAAAACAACTTCCATGGTTGCAATAGTATTCTAATGAAAAACCCCAGCACAGACTGCATTTTCTTGCCAGTCTTTGTATATTAATGAATTATTATTAATAAAATTTTTTATAAAGCGCCAACATATTGCGCAATGCTGTACATGAAATAGGGGTAGCAAATGAAATGACAGACAAATGCAGACAGTAACAGAGGTAGACCCTGCCCAGAAGAGCTCACAATCAAGAATAAGTAATCTTTCTATAAATATATTGTGGCTGTAAGAAAGAATATCACTGTTATAAACAATGATTTATTTATCAGCATCATCATCTGGGGTGTTGCACAATAACTAAACGCACAAACAATGAGGGAGATACAGGTAGTCCCAGAGTAAAGTACATCCGACATACAGACGACTCCTAGATACGAACGGGGCTTCCCTGCTCATTCATGTGC
>NW_027323757.1:0-1319 GCF_032062135.1 Pyxicephalus adspersus | reverse complement strand
ATATACTTCATGTCCCACTGGGGGTCTGGACCATAATATGGGTAAGCTTCAGTGTCTCCTAAACATAACCCCTTAACCATGTCCATATGGAAGGTGTCATTGGCTCCTTCCTGAGGGAACTGATTTACACTCTTCATCCCCTCTGTCCATCCTGCCATATTATCCACCCAGGGAATAACTAAATAGTAATCAGTGCCACAGACCCGGGCTACATAATCCTTACATGTTTCTCCTACATACGGAGGGGGTGGAGAGACCTTTCCTTGTATTGCACCCATTTCTTGTAACTTAATTGAGACAGAAGCAGAGCTGAACCCTCCCTAGGACTGGCTGTACTGAACCGTAAAGGCTCCGACAATTCCTGTCAACTGGGTACAGAGGACTTATGTCTATGCTCAACTTCCTTCTCAACTGCCTGTTAGTATTATCCCGTAAAACCATCACTTGCGTTCACCAGTTTCTGGGTCAGCGGGTTTCCCCTCGCCAGAGTGTCTTACGGTTCTCCAGGACACACACACAAATAAAGTTAGTACAATTTTCACAGTATCATTTGCTGCTTACCTTCAACACAAAATGAAATTACTTAATACTTCATAACATCACAGTATCATTTGCTGCTTACCTTCAGCACAAAATGAAAATACTTCATAAAATCATAACATAAAAGAGAGCATAGGAAAGCGACAGATAAGAAGCGGTAGAAGTTGGCTGACAAGAGAAACCAGGGTGCAGACAATTGTTAAATTCTTCCCTAAAGAATTCCTTTTTTAAATTCTTCCCTAAAGAATTCCTCGTTTAAATTCTTCCCTAAAGAATTCCTCTATAGACTTGGCCAGTAGTCTATTTAATTCTGGGACTTCCCTAAAGTCCACAGTTTAAAGTCTATCTTCCCTAAAGATAGATACTTTCCCTTTCAGTCTATCTTAATTGGATTCAGGATAGAAGAAACAGAGAGTTTCGGAAAGGATAGGAATTCCCCTAAGCCTCAAGGCAGGGACATTCCGTACTCACTGAATTCCTGTGTGCTCCAATCCCGGACCTAGCCCCCAGCTGAAAGGATCTGCTTCTACTTCTAGTTCCTTGAATGCACCCTGACTTCTCCTTCACCCACAGAGACAGACGTCTGGAGAGATATCCCAATAACACACACACAGTAGGGTCTTAGGAATATACTCTAATCTTTATTTGACAAGGCGGTCTTTTTATACACATAGGTATACAAGAGGTGGTCTTTATTCACATACAGCTATTTAAGTTTTGGCCATATATAGTGTTATTTCATACATTGCAAGGCATACAAGGCATACATTGTATTTCAA
>NW_027323756.1:0-1319 GCF_032062135.1 Pyxicephalus adspersus | reverse complement strand
GCTCTTTTAAATGAGTAGAAATGTATGGCATCATACCATCATGAGTTCCTCCCAGGAAGAAGAAACCACATCATTTCTTGTGTTTCAAAAATGCATGGCAAAAGTGTTTACTCCCCTGTACAAGTCTATGTGAATGGAAAAACAGCTGAAAAGTGGTTAACTGAACAATCATGGAAGTATCTGCGAGTGGTGTCAAAAATACAGTTGACACGCTTGCCTTTGAGTTTGTATGTTCTCTCCATGTTTGCATGCATTTTCGCCGGGCACTCTGGTTTCCTCAGAGCACTCCTGTTTCCTCCCACATTCCAAAAACATGCGGCTATGCTAGGGACATTTTGTGAACCCCTCTGAGGGACTGTTAGTAAAATGTCTATGGAATTTTTTACATGTGCGGTAATAGTAATAATAGAAATAGAAGTAATATTAAAAATAATATTAACACTGTGCATTTAACCACCTGGGTGGTTACCCCGAGCCTGGTTCAGGGTAAGAAAACTTGCTACGCGTTACAGTGCAATCCGATTGTCATACAACATTGTATGACAATTGGATTACAAAAAAAAAAAAAACACCTTGTCCCCTGCAGCTCCTCCGGAGACGTCTTCTCTCTTCAGTCTTCACCCGGCGTATGCAGTGACAATGTCCGGGGTTTCCCGTGACGTCACTGCAAGCGTCGGTGCAGGCGGGAGACGGGGTGGGAAATTTAAATCAAAATAAAAAAACAAAAAAGCTGTATTGAGTCTAATACAAAGAAATCTTTATATAATATATATATAATTGTATAATATATAAATATTATATAGGCTACTGTACAGTTACATTACGTTTTACACTATTATTTTTTTTTTTTTTTTTTTTTAATAAAAAAAAATTTTAAGTTTATTATTAAATTTTGGACATATTTTGATGAGTTATGCCTCAGAATTATAGCCTACAATCTAAAATAAATTTCCATGCAAAAAATGTAACACTTTTTGCATGGAAGTACAGAAAAGAATTCGAACACTTGGCATTCGTGTACGCATCCCTCGGCGATTCCTGATGATGTCAGTGCATGCGCCCGTTGACGGGGTCGTAGCGGGATATTCAAATATTTTGTATTGGATTCAATACAAAGTCCTGTATCCAATCCAATCCAAAATAATACAAAATATATTTATGTGGTTTTGTCTATAGGTATGTGACGTTTCCACATCAAGGAGGTGTTTTGGAAAAATATATTACTATACAGTATACCGAATTATTGCATTTTCAGTATTTTTTTTATTTATTTATGCATTCTTGTTTAAGCTGATTTTTGTGTTTTTTATTTAATTTTA
>NW_027323755.1:0-1320 GCF_032062135.1 Pyxicephalus adspersus | reverse complement strand
CAAATACACAACTGGCAGAGTGGGAACCCCTCAATATGGCACACTGGTACAGATTAATTCCAAAAATTAGGTCTATTGGGTTCAATGTGAGAAAATATTAAGTGGTTAAACTCTCCATTGTCTACTAGACATACCTAAATATTAGTTTTGACAGGACAGACGCAGTGGACTGTATAACTTGTCACATGATCAAGTAAGCACATATGGTCATGTGACTGGAGAGTTTTGTGCTTAATGTCCCCTGGCAATAAACCCTCTATACTGGGAACCTGGTACATCCACTGACTAGGACCTCCAGTTATCCATATAAAGCACATGTGATTTATGTGACCTATAGATTACATCCTATTTGAGTACGGCATGTGCAGAATAGCATCCATTCATTTTGATCCAAATCTAAACCTTATACCCCCGAGTCAGTATTTAGGGAAAGACAGAAAACATCCATGTACCTAAATCTAAGGTGGACCAGACTTATTAAACATTTACTAAGCGTTTAACAACCACTGAAAAGGTTTTCCTTTCAGCTTTGGCCAGAGTCTTGAACTTGAGGTTTTAAGGGAGTCTGCTAAAAGCTCTTTTAAAACTACAGCCAACATCACAATCATCACACTAGTGCTTAAATGATAGGGGCACTTGGTATGGACAAAAATTGTTGGTTATAGAGTGTGGAAGGGATGTCACTGTATTTTTAATGCTTTTATGTTTGGGAATTTGGGAAACCTTTCTAAGCTACCGATGTCCAAACTTCATAAAAAACAAAACTCTTTCAGATGACAATGGACTTGGGTTGCCTAAACAATGACTATTATTATTATTACGCACTATTTATATAGCACCAACATATTATGCATTGCTTTTTAAAGTCCATAGTCATGTCACGAACTGTCCCTCAAAGGAGCTCACAATCTAATGTCCTTACCATAGTCATATGTTATGTATGTAATCTTTATGTATGTTAAGGTCAACTTTTGGGGAAGCCAGTTAACCTTTTTTTGGAATGTGGGAGGAAACTGGATTACCTGTAGAAAACGTACACAAACACGTGGAGAACCTGCAACCTCCATGCAGATAGTGTCCTAGGCAAGATTCAAATCTGGGACCCAGTGCTGCAAAGGTCAGAGTGCAAACCACTGAGCCACACTGCTACTATATTGTAGGTGGTTTTAGCAGAATAGCAGACTTCTTGCTTGAATTTCAAATTCAAATGAAATACTGGAACAGAACTACTCACTTATTCTTGGCTGCTTACTGCCAATTTAAAGAAAACTTTTCCTAAAAAACATGGAGACTGATGTGGCTTCGAATTACTATGACAGC
>NW_027323754.1:0-1321 GCF_032062135.1 Pyxicephalus adspersus | reverse complement strand
TTTTTTTTTTTTTTGCAGCACTTGAGGTGACCTTTATATATATGTATATATAGCTCACTTTACATATCATCCTTGCACAAAACAAATCATTTAACTGTGAAAGTGAGAACAGCTGGATGTGTGTAAACATCACACTGGATGGCGTTAGTAAGAACCGAGGTCTGTCTAGCTTGTGCCTTTATGACTCAGGATCATATATGGTGGTAAAAGCACCATGGCAGACAGGAGAGACAACATGACATGCTACGGTAGTCTGGACATTGTGCTAGATGCCACCATGTTTTTTGAGAAAGAAAAATTTAGAAAAGAAAAGCAATTTTTCCTTATAAGATGTAAAGCAAAAAAATAATGTACGTGATTCAAGGTGAATGAACTTATTTTTCTTCACTTTATAACAAAGTACTGTATGATGAAGGCAATCAGGATGGAGAAGGTAGCAAAAAGCACGAGGATGACGGCAGCGCACTGCTCGTCACTGAGCGTCCTTGTTGTCCTTGTGGGTTCAGTAATGTCTTTGCTGGTGTTGGATTGGGACTCATTCTTGTGGGAAATGAAGAGGACTGTGGCACTGTAAGGACCAATTAAGTCCTGTGGTCCGGCAGCATCTTGGCACTGGCGAATGGCACAAACACGGAATCGGTATTCACAGTTTAAATGGAGGGCAGAGTATCGGTAAGATGTATTGGGTCCCTTGTATGCCTTGGAGAGAAAAAAAAAAAAAAAAGGGATATGAATAAATAATAATAAAGGCACCCACATATAGACCCACAAAGCTAGGCTGATATGAACAAACACTTGAAATATGTTTAACATTGGGCAGACCAGATACTTAATAGCTGGAAAAATCTGTATGCTTTGGGTGATTGTCTATGAAAAAGACAAACAAGCCTAGTCATACCTAGGAGAAAATATTAGGTCTTCTCAGATATTTTAGATTCAGTGGATTCCCCTCAAAATGCAGTGAATTTGTTTTTCTTTTTTTTTTTTAATTGCATTTTTATTGAAAAATTTCAAACAAAGTTACAGAAAAGGAGCATATATAAAATATTAAATAACAAATGAGTACAAATCAAAGTCTACCTCAAAGTACTAATCGTCGACTTGTTATTGCAACAGATTTTTTGTCTTTTGGGAAGAAAAACTGTATGGATAAAAGCTAATCATTGTAAGCACAGCTTACATGTCACTACTGTAACTTTGAATTTAGTTGCACAGCTTACATGTCACTACTGTAACTTTGAATTTAGTTGCACAGCTTACATGTCGCTACTGTAACTTTGAATTTAGTTGCACAGCTTACATGTCACTACTGTAACTTTGA
>NW_027323753.1:0-1321 GCF_032062135.1 Pyxicephalus adspersus | reverse complement strand
AAAATCTAACCTATATTATTTCTACATCTACCAGCATGCTTCTAAATGCATACACTATATTAGTTCTACATAAAGAAATCTAGAGGATACACAACTATATAAAGCTATGCATGCAGGTAAATTGTTTCCTTGTAGAGAAAAAGAAATAATAACCCACCAAAATTGGGGTCAAGTCACTTTTTGGAAGACTGAACCACTTTTTCTTCAAGGTCACACCTACTACCTGAAAGAAGCCATGACACTTTTATTAGATCACACTTGTTGACCTGTCGAATAGGAAAATACTTACTTTAAAACTCCATCTCTCTCTAAATAATTTTTAAATCAAAACAAATTGACTGGTTTTAACAAAAGTTATGATGGAGAAGGAGAGGTGTGTCAAAGCATACCAGTCCTCATCTTAGCAGTATCATTAGTAAGGTAATTCTGTCACTAAAAAATTATAAAGTATAAAGTTTAGGCATATAATGCACTCCCAGATACTATGAGCCATTCTGATTGGGCAAAGTTTCATCATGTCTTCTTAATGTCCAAGCTTGTCCACCCCATTCTTTTTCACCACATTTCCAATAAAGGTGAGGCAGTCCACCATACTGATGGGCCGGTCAATATGTCTGTTAAATGCACAAGCTTTAAGTCTACCAAAACACGTCAATGCTTTGCCTGATCGAAATGGGTTAGCATTTGGCCATAGATGTGGGGGCTTCAGCAAGTAAGTGTAGGCACATCTATGTTTCTGTACTGTATATTTATTTCAAGTTTTTTTTTAAGTGACAGACTAACTTGAAAAATAAAATTGTAAATGTAGTAAAAACAATGACAAGTCATCAAATATAAATCTCTAAATGTAATTGTTTTCATTTTGTGTTGAACAGTAATAAAAGACCCATTAGTCTAATACATTATATTTCTATATAACAATTTTAATATCACTTAACAAATACATCTTTGTAGAAAAACCCAACTTTTCAGATGGCAAAAGGTTTTTGATTCTGTGAGACAAGCAGAATAAAGATCCACATAGTTTATTTATTATCTGTTTTTAGCCTAAATGTCCCACTCAGGTGCTGGCCAAACAATGTGGCTTTAAAATAATGTCTTTGTTAGCATTAGAGCGAAGCACTTCCTGTGGGCTGTACGTATAAGCACATTGATGATAATTTTTTCACATATCTAACATTTGTATGCCTGTGCAAACTTTGTGAACTGTAATGTTGTCCAAAACAAGGATTCACATACTAAAATGTTATACAAAAACTACTGCCTTCTAGTTGTCTGAAAGGCCTTTTTTGATTAATTATAAGTCTATTTGTTCTGCCTC
>NW_027323752.1:0-1321 GCF_032062135.1 Pyxicephalus adspersus | reverse complement strand
AAGACCCTGGTTTGAAGAGCTTACAATCTAATAGGTGGGGGAATTGCATCATTTCACACATGTGCAGCAGCACAGACAGCACGGTGGCTCAGTGGTTAGCACTCTGGCATTTGTAGCGCTGGGTCGCAGGTTGTAATCTCGGCCAGGACACTATCTGCATGGAGTTTGCAGGTTCTCTCTGTGTTTGTGTGGGTTTCCCCCAGGTACTCCGGTTTCCTCTCACATTCCAAAAACATGCAGTTAGTTTAATCTGCTTCCCCCAAAGAACTGTAATAATGACATATGACTATGGTAGAGACATTGTGAGCTGTACTGAGGGACAGCTAGTGGCATAACTATAGACTTTGTACAGCGCTGCGTAATATGTCAGCACTATATAAATACTGTGTATTAATAATAATGTGCAGCCTTTAATCTTAGAAAGTTTTATTTTCCTGAATGTATATCTCCCGTTTAGGACACAGACGCTAGGAAAACATGCCAGTAGTTTTATCTATTCCTAGAACTATCCAAGGAAAAAAAAAAGTTTTAGCTAGAAATAAACTTTCAGTAATAACTTTCCTGCTGGTTCCATTGCAGCGCTGTGGAATGCCTCTGGTCCATGGAAACGCTGACGACAGGCCTGAGTCACACACAATCCAAACACACCCTGCAGCTATTAACCTCTGAGACTCAGCGCTGACACTGCCATGGCAAATCCAGGTCCCCTATACTGCACGTTACATGGAGTAATATAAATCCTGTTTATTAATAATAATAGGAATGATACGCTCACATTGCACATAGATAAATGAGGAATCTGCACATTGTGATATGTTTTATAAAAATATATTTGTATTTTGGTGCATGTAAGGTTGGCTTATGTAATGCATCATCAACGTGTGAAATTCTGCACCTTAGAACCAAACTCACCGTCACTTTTTACAGATTCACGATCATTCACCATTTTGACTGACCTGTAAGAAAGAAACTCCAACACATTCATTCCCAAGATACACTGAGAATATACACCAAGCTGCGTGAATGTTCCAAGGATTATTGTGAACAGGCAGGTAAGTGTTTATTAATAAATAGCTTGCTTCCAATGTTTTCATTTTGCAGTAGAGTTCTGCTTTATTAGTAGATAGAAATGTTACTGTTACTTTTAGAACGGAAGATATCAAACTTTTAATACTGAGGGAATCATGGTTTTCTGTGATTTTCTGATTATACATGATAGATATATTTCTAATACAAAATATTTATCCAATGTACTATACCAGGGGTCAGCAGCCTTTACTATCAAAAGAGCCATTTTGCCTCCTCTTCCACTAAAGAAAAA
>NW_027323751.1:0-1321 GCF_032062135.1 Pyxicephalus adspersus | reverse complement strand
ATTTTTACTGCACACCAAGTACATGGGAGCTGAACGCAAAATACATTGCAGATCCTCACCTGTTCTGGAAACACTGAGATCGGCCCTTACAATAGCAAAATCCTAGGTAAGATGATTTAATTGCTATGATAGAATCAGCAGTTCCAATGCCATGCGGGGAATTATATATTTGGGGGGGGTTTCTATATAAGAACAATGCATAGATTTCCACATGCAAATGGAATGAATTTCTAATAAATTTAATATACAGAATGGCTTGTGTTGCAGTTTTTAGTGATAGTTTAGCATACCTTTAATGAAAATAAAAAATGACCGCACTCCCTGGTCTTTCTAAGCCAACATAATTTAGATGGCAATTAGTGCTCATTATTGCATGATGCAATGTAAAATCAATTTATTGTCAGTAATGATACATACAGCACTTCTGAAAGCTGATCTCTTCATGTGTCTTAAAAAACAGCTAGAATACAATACATTACAAAAATGCAGACTGCTTATATCTAAATATTTCATATATTAAATATGAAAATTTTCAATGCAGGGGTCAGATTTGGTGTACATGTTTTTTAGGGTAAAAATAACACTTACATTATGCAAATTCAATCCTAACTAAACCAAAAATTGAACTAAAAGCAATCAGGTTGATAAGTGAACATAAAAAGTATATAGCACCAAAGTTGCAGATGGTAAAGTACATGAATTCTGTTTTTACCTCCAGCACAGCAGAAGTGGGCACTTGTATGGATTCTGTACCACCGTAATATAAATACTGCATCATCATCTGCAGGAGGAAAACAGGACAATTACAGTGACTATTCCCCAAAATGTACAATATCAGTTCCTACACTATTGCTGGCCACCAGTTATCAGCTAATAAAAGTGTTATATTAGTTAAAAGAAACCTGGTACTGATTTGGTCCTCCATGTTCCAAATATTTATCTTAGTTCTGTTGGAATTCCCAGCTCTGTTCCTGTCCACCTGGGAGTTTTGGGTGCCACCAACCCCCTTTGTGTGTTCTACTCCTTTTAAATTGTGCATAGTACAAAATAAAAAATCCGGCAGAGATAGAGGTAACCTCACATTACGGCTACAGCATGTGATTTAAAGTTTTTTTTGTTTTCAATGAAAAAGTGCCCAGTCTGTGTTACAAAAAGTACAAACTTTAAGAAGAACTTTAACTCAAAAATTGAGCACATGATGGTGTAATGGAATGGAATGAAATGCTTTAAACTAATGAACATCCTTGAAGTCGAAGGTTCCCCTTGGCACCTTTGATATTTATAACTAAACATCAGATGAACCTGAAGCATTTCTCCAGAT
>NW_027323750.1:0-1321 GCF_032062135.1 Pyxicephalus adspersus | reverse complement strand
TTCACGATCCTTTCCAACGACAAGGGAGTGCACGATAATTGGCCGATGCCGATTATCGGGCGATAAAAATCTGACGTGTGTACGTAGCTTTAGTCTACACGGACGTTTTCCCCAGCATTTACCCAAGGCTTTAAAAGCCCATGTGTGAAACTCCCACGCATTCCAATGGGCTAATCTACACCGGGACGTTTCCTTGAGGCACGTTTATGAGCGTTATCAATTACACTCTTGCAATGTTTAAAGAATTAAAACACGGGGTTAACGCAGGAAAACGCAGATAAACGCGTCCATTGATTTCATTTGGGGGGCGTTTTTCCTCGTTTTTGTGGCATTTTCCCACATTCATAAGTGCTTAAAACGTAAACAAGGTAAAAACGCAGGAAAATGTGACTTTTTCAAGTGGTTTAAATGCAAGCTTTACAACACTAATAAAAGTGCAAATAAACATGATAGGAATGTTTTGATGCATTTTTAAAACCGTCCGTGTGGACCCAGCCTAAGCAAGAAATAAATATGTATAAAAAAAAAATATGTTTGAATTTTTTATTGTAAACCAACAAATTACTATTTAATAAGCACAGATGTAAGAATACACTTTCTCTACAAACTTGCTAATACATGCTGTACATACAGCTTTAAATTACCAGGGCCCCAGCTATGATTTCACATGTCTAGACTGTGATAAAGACATAAGACTATGGTAGGGGCATTAGACTGTCAGCCCCTTTGACGGACAATTAGTCACATGACTATGACCTGTGTACAGTGCTGCATAATATGTTGGCGCTATATAAATACCGTGTAATAATAATAACAAATAATAAGGATGAATGTATATACCCGGCACACAAGTCTTGCAATGTTGTCAACCTGACACTTCCAGATGGCTGTACAATGGCAGCAAATATTTATGCTATGAGATGCAATAAGAATAAATCGCCCTCAACCATGCCATCTTTCATGATTTTCAGTAATAAAACATTATAATATTTAAAAGTTGTCGCATGAGTTGGTGGTGAGGTCATATACATGTAATTTTTTCTGTACACTTTTAGCACAGCCAATGAAGAAGTTAAAAAAATTGGACTGGGCGGCAATCCTGCAGTTAGTTATCCTGCAGAAAAGTAATGGCTGAACTGAAAGATGGAAATAAGATCATCCTCAGCCACCCATTAGCTCCTACACAGTTCAGTCGGCTGTTTTTTCTTTATTTCTATATTTATTTATTTAATAAAAAAATCCTTAGCACAATATGGTTTATCTGGTCAAAGGAAGCTGCAGTTGAGCTAATCAGTTTGAGATATAAAAATATCAGGCCACG
>NW_027323749.1:0-1322 GCF_032062135.1 Pyxicephalus adspersus | reverse complement strand
GAGACTCACTTCCACCAATGATCAATTTTTACTATCTGTAAGGTTGACATTGTTACCACTGGCCAGCATTGTAAGAGGCATTTTTCCTATTGACCATCACACTAATGTGCTGTGAATATAGTAATTATACCAGGGGTCCCTGAAAGTTTCTCGGCCTTTTGGCTAGGATCGCTTCTCGGCCTTTTGGCTAAGATCAAGTGTAGTACCTAATCCTTCCAGTGATCAGGGTGGAAAGGCACTGGCATTTCTGGTAAGAATGCAGTGCCTGAGTAAGGACGGTCTACCTTTGGTGTAGCTCTGTAAGGGGCCGCCCTATGCAAATCTGCCGGCCTTGTCCACCAGAGAAAGCGCATAGGGCATGCCCTGATAAGGAGCTCCCATAGGTTTGACTGACCCGCTGGTTGGTGCAGGGAAAGCTTGGCCTTACCAATTGGTCTGACAAGCGGTCCGAATCTCGCTCCAGTGTCGTACCCTTGGAGTGGCAATCCAGGGGCACCTTAAAATCACTGGGTTTGGGACCCCACTGATTTTTAAGTTGCACGTCACGTCACTGTTTATACTTTGATTTGGCACATCGCCTTTTTCTGCATTAGCTGAGGCTAGTGCAGATGGGCAATTTTTAAAACTGTTTCCCTGTGTGTTATGCACAGAGCACATCTATTATTTAAAATGTTTTTTATGTTTTGTCACTGGTGTGGTATTTGTGTGCCACTTTTTGATGGAGGGTGCTATTCCCTTATGGGCTAGCCCTGACGTCTTAGAGAGTGCCTTGGCCTAAAAACCAGGCGCTCTCCCTCAGTGGGAGTCTCTCTTCGGGAGAGCTTCCAGCTTAGTATCTTGTGGGACCTGCCTTGGCGGTCCCAGAGAGAAAGGGCCCCTCTCTGGCTTCGGTCAGGGGGGCAAGTGTGTCCATTCCGGTTTCGGTCGGGTGGGCTTAGTATCCAGCCCTCGTCTGGAGCTTTGCTTCGGAGGGTCTGGAGAAAAGGGTGGCCCTTCCTCTTTAGAGGAGGGTTTTCCAAATAGTACCCCAGTGCACGTTTTTTGTGTGGTGTTTTTGCACATACACTTTTTTATTGTACATGGTGTGTGTTTTAGCACGGATTGCGAGATTCGATAAAAAAAAAAAAAAGGGTTCCCTGAAAGTTATTTTATGAGGTTTTGACGTGTTAAAAAGGTGGAAAAACACTGCGGTAAAGGCTTCCTAAATTTAAGTGCAAATGCTGATATTATTTACATTTATCAGATATTAGTGTTGATCATGCAGATGCTTATCATTGTCATTTTATGTTCTCTATAGTAAAAACTAATGTATGCCTAAAGTT
>NW_027323748.1:0-1322 GCF_032062135.1 Pyxicephalus adspersus | reverse complement strand
AAAATAAAAGTAAATAACTTGGAAATTCAAATTTTATTTTGTATTTGATTGGATACAAACTTGCGTATCCAATCCAATACAAAATAATATAAAATTAATACAAAGTACATACTGGTAAATTCAAACGCTCATTTTGTATTGGATTGAATACAAACTCCAGTATCCAATCCAATACGAAAAAATGAAAAAAAAAATTAAATGAAAGTAAATACATTTTTTATATTCATATTATCTACTAGAACCCCTGTTCGGACATATTTCTGTAAGTTACAGGTCTACAATTTAAAAATAAAATTAAATTATAAATCAAAAATACTGAAAATGCAATAATTCGATATACTGTTTAGTATTATATTTTTCTAAAACACCTCCCTAGTGTGGTAAATTTTAAAACAGAGTCCAATGTCACATACCTATAGACAAATCCACATAAATATATTTTGTATTATTTTGGATTGGATACAGGACTTTGTATTGAATCCAATACAAAATATTTGAATTTCCCGCTACGACCCCATCGACGGACGTATGTACTGACATCATCAGGAATCGCCAAGGGACGCGTACGCGAACGCCGGGTGTTCTAATTTTTTCCGAACTTCTGTACTTCCATGCAAAAAGTGTTAAATTTTTTTGCATGGAAATGTATTTTAGATTGTAGGCTATAATTCCCCGAATTACTCAATATTTACCTATAATTCACCGAATTAGCGCCGAAATATGTCAAAAATGTTATAAATTTAATAAAAAAATTTTTTATAAAACATAAAAAAAAATCTTTAAAAAAAAATCTTTAAAAAAAAAAATAGTGTATAATGTAATGTAATTGTACAGTAGCTTATATAATATATATATATATAATACAATAATATATATATATATATTTTATAAAGATTTCTTTGTATTGGACTCAATACCACTTTTTTGTATTGAGTTCTATACAAAGTGATTTGAATTTCCTGCCCTGCCTCCCGCACCGACGCATGCAGCAACGTCACCGGGAAACCCCGGAGATCGTCACTGCACTCGCCGGGAGAACACAGAAGAGAGAAGACGTGTCCGGAGGAGCTGCGGGGACCGGGTAAGTATTTTCTTTCAATTGTAATCCGATTACAATGGGTGGTTAAGTTGCGGGTAAATAAATAGACACGAGGAAGGAATATCATATAAGGAGCAAAGCAAATATTCGGATCACAGAGAACATATCGTATTTTTTGCCGTATAAGACGCACTTTTTCTTCCCCAAAACTGGGGGGGAAAAGTTGGTGCGTCCTATACGACAAATGTGTTATAAAATAATTAAAATAAGATACTCACCCGAT
>NW_027323747.1:0-1322 GCF_032062135.1 Pyxicephalus adspersus | reverse complement strand
CATGTGTATATATATATATATATATATATATATATATATATATATAGCAAAACACAAAGAAGCTATTATGGTGCTTGCCAGTGCACCCTTGACCAGACCCCCTATAAAAGTGTCAGGGTACAATAAGAAAACCTATGCATCCATTTTAAGCTGCAGGATACATTCTACCTATGCATTACTGATGTTTTCTGATGTTTAATAGATGTATATCACTACTTCCCAACATTATACTACTATATTTATATATATATATATATATATATTTATATATATATATATATATATATATATATATATATATATATATATATATTTATATATACGTGTAGACCTGTGGTCAAATACCTCATGACTTAGAATGGGAATGACCAAGCAAGCAAAGTCTGTTTTATACATATGAAAGTTGTTAATGTGATCATTCACCTACAATATAATCCTGATTAGCCAGACAAAACCCTGTTTTCTCTGTCCTTATTTTGTTATCCATATTTTATATAGGGGAGCGGCTCTACTATATACTTATAGATTTACTCTCTATATGTGCATTTCTTGGTTCAGCAATGTTACGTGCCCAACAAGTTAGGTCAGATGACTACTGGAATATATTGAATGACCAGGTTTTTCCATCAATGGATTTTTTATTCCCCAATGGTATGTGCAGATTCCAAGATGACAATGCCCGGACTTATCGGACTCAAATTGTGAAAGTGGTTCAGAGAACATGAGACATCTAAATCACCCATAATTTGGCCTCCAAAGAGCCCAGACCTGAACCCCAATGAGAGTTTTTGTAATGTATTGGGGAAGATTTTACACACTGGTCCAACTTTCCCATCTATAATATCTGATCTTGGGAAAAAATTAATAAACACTGGATGTAAATAAGTGTTGTGACCTTGTATAAGCGCATCGAAATTATATAACAGCGATTGCACGCTGTAATCAAAGCTGAAGGGGATCCAACGCAATAATTAAATGTTTTACTATTGTTTTTATGACAGGCAGTTTATTTGATGATACCATGTGGCTTTCATACAGAACTGATGGTTTAGGTGGTTTAGGTCAGTTAAATTTGCCTTTTTCAAGATTATATGCTTTAAAGATCATGTGTCCCCTTATATACATTCAGGACAAAGTGACAGTTTCTATTTTGAGAACATACCTGACCCGCTAATTGTTACTTGTACCTTGGTTCTCTATTATTCTGTCAGAACCCTCAGTAAATACCCAAGAGTAGTACATGTAGTAAGTGATTAAGAGCCAGGCCTTGTATTAAGATCCAGGCCTTGTAGTAAGATCCAGGTCTTGTAGTAAGATCCAGG
>NW_027323746.1:0-1323 GCF_032062135.1 Pyxicephalus adspersus | reverse complement strand
AATGTTGCAAAGTCAATAAGTATAAAAACCTTTCTAAGCTAGATGTCATAGTTTTTGCTTCTGATTATGCTCATTATTATGCACCCTACTTTAAAATTAAATTTACCAGTACATTGATTTCATACAGACATCTCCCTCTTTTTTTAACATTAATGCATTTTATTAAATATTCTTTATAAGATTCTGATCAAAGCGGTACTACTATCCCGGTTAGAAGCAATATTTGTCATATTAAAGACGACACATCTTTATTGAAGTGATATTGGGCCTGATTTATTAAAGCTCCAAGACTGGAGAAGATACACTTTCATCATTGAACCTGGGTGATCCAGCAAACCTGGGATGGATTTCTTAAAAGTTATTTACTATTTGTTAACAAATGTGTTATTCCTAGACCAGACCCGTTCAAGGTTTGTTGGATTATCCAGGTTCACTGAAGTGTATGTTCTCCAGGCTTGGAGAGATTTAATGAATCAAGCACAATGGGAGTACCTAGGTGATCCAACAAACCTAGAGCAGATTTCTTAAAAATCATTTAGTATTAGTTGGCAAAAGTTTTCGATCCTGGACCAAATTCATTCCAGGTTTGCATGATCACCCATTTTCTCCCATGTTAACCTATCTTCTCTGGTCTTGAAGAGCTTTAATATATCAAGCCCATGGTTGTTTTACCACAAAGCTCCTTCAATAAGTATCTGATACACTTGAGTTATGTGACGTGGAGACATTTAAAGTGGAACTAAACTAAAAACAAAAAAATCACCAATTACATTTATTCCCGCAGGTCCCTCGAGGGTGCTCGTCCTTCTTATGATCCGGTCCCGCATTGTGTGCTGGGTTTCCTCTTCGTCCCAGCGCTAAGGAAGCGTCAGGTTCTGCCATCTTCTATCTTCTTTTCAGTCTTCTTCTTGTCTTCTTGATATGTTAGGTGCAGGTGCAAGATTGGGTGACGTAACTGCTGTGAAGGAGGGGGGGGGGGGGAGCCAATATCACTTTGAATGTGTGAGATTGGCATCTCTTTGCCCTTGGTCAAAAAAATGCAGCCAGACCCTTCCGGGATGCATGACATATGTATTCCACGGGGCTCTGTGCTCCCATTAGGTCAGGACTTTAAAGGGGCGATGTTGCACCATAAAAAAAAAAACAAAAAAAAAAACATTTTTACTTCTGCTATCTTCCTATGTAAAGGTACGCATTAAGTAAAGATCTGTTGCATGTGACATTGCAAGAAATGTTTTACCAAGGATTTTATCAGATTGATACTAGACCCTTGCTAGTAAATTTCTTTATATGGGATGACCAGCAATTAGATATAGGAGAACT
>NW_027323745.1:0-1323 GCF_032062135.1 Pyxicephalus adspersus | reverse complement strand
TGATAGTAATCAATGCTAACATTTTCTTTATTTATTTTACAGGAAGAGGGGTTACAACATATGAAAGAGCTCATCAAGATTTCTGATTTTGCACCCGAAGAGAAGATGAGAGAGGTTCTCACAGATTTTGTTAGCCAGAGCAAGTATGTTTTTCCTATCTTTATATGTACATCAATAATTTTAGATTAGAATACATTTATGATAAATTAAAAATTGTTTAATGCTTTTTGCAGCTTTTGATTGCCTTTTGCAGACTCTTTATTGTAGAGCTGTACGTGTATGATCCCAGTTGTAAACAATGTACAGGGTGGCTTTCATGATATTTGTTCAGGGTTTAATGAAGCTGGTTGCGTGGTGGAGCAATGAGCTGCAACAAGACTCTGGGTGTTCATAACCAGACCTTAACCTAACTTTTTGGTAGCTGTTAGGCCAATAAACATAATCCAAGTAGTGAAGTTTGTATGTAAGTCGGAACAGGTAAATTATTTTAATAAATGCAACTAGGACAGATGTTTGTCTCAATATATTATTAGGCAGTGTGGTGTCAGTTACTGTATGAAATCCTCACTGTGAGTTAATTACAAACAAAGCAAAAAAACAACTTTATGGAACCTAGACATTCATTAACTTCGGAAGCAGAATGTGCTTTGATATGCAAAAGAAAACAACTGCAGTTTGGTGTGGTCATTAAATAGTTGCAAGAGCTTGCAGAACAGCAAAAGATTTCTTCTACAAGTTATGCAAACTGCCCCCTCCCCCCATCAAGCCTCTGTCCTGCATAGGAACAAGCATGGAAGCCAAGTTCGTATCTAGGAGTTGTCCATATGTCGGATGTCCTTAACTGGGGGACTATCTGTATATAGCAGTTTTTTATGATAGGCATTGCCACTGGTTGGGCACTACATAATTTAGGCAACGTCATATTATCATTTGGGCAAAACCCATAATTCACAATCTGGAAAGGACTCAAAGGTTGGTTTTCCCTTTGGTATACGTCTCTGAAAATATTGTGCAATGAAGTACAACAAATATAGTATTTAAATTTGTAAAATCACATTAACAAAGAATTGTCATGACTTTTAATAATTGTCAATTTCCAGGGCATTCATCTCTGCCGCAGAAAAGAAAAGCAAAATGTCTGATGCAACGCTCTTGGATAAGAAGAGAGTTACACTCTGCAAGCAGGAACTGGTAAGGCATTGTACCGTATATGTACAGGCCTCCTTCCAAGAAGTATGTAAAAGCAATGATCCAAATCTCCTATCTCACTATGACATACAAACCTGCAGTTTACAAGTAAAATAAAAATATCCCTTTGTATAA
>NW_027323744.1:0-1323 GCF_032062135.1 Pyxicephalus adspersus | reverse complement strand
GTTCAATATTGTTTACTGGCCTATTTGTATTTGGGCAACAATAATTTATTAACATGTGTACTTGTTATTTTTAATTTTTTCTATTTTGAGCCTTTCTTTTGGTCCCATTCTTCAAAAGAAGGGGAAAATGTGTACAGTGGCAAGGTGTCTTTTTTATGTGACATGGTAAAGACAAAAAATCTGTCAATTGCCAGCTTTGTGGCATTATTTTATTATTATCTTATTTTTTACAGCTGTGAATTGTGCAAACTGTTAAACTGGAAATATATGCACTTTCAATTATGCTGCTAGCCTTTTAAAATAACAAATGGAATAATTTAGTTGCTGGGTAAAGAGAGGGGTCAAGCTCTCCTTTTTTAATTCAAAAACTGCTGTATGTGCGGCATCACTACCCAATAATGAAGCATTATACTCTCTGAATTACAGATTATTAGCCGCTATTAAAGGGATTTAGGTATATCACATTAATTATAATAGTTAATAGTTATATCTATGCTCTGTTTTAAAAGGACTGCAAAAGGCTAATTCCAAATCCAATTCAGGTTGTTATATTTGCATAAAAAACACATTTTATTAAAGAATACAAAACTGTATTATATGATGTACATATTTTAGCTTTAGGCAAATTAGAGTCATATATATATATATTCATTCATATATAAACTTTGCTATACCCTAATACGTCAAGGTCTACCCCATTCCATAGATGTTTTTAAAAATAATGAATATTCAGTGAAATAAAGTATGTTAAGCATTATGGTAAAGCATTATTCAACTAACCCATCGCATGTTTTGGATTTCCTAATACATATACCTAACTAAAGTATGACATGAGCTCCCTATGGTTGTATAAAAAGGTATTTTATTTGCTTTTATGACGTATGACAAATGAAGAAAAATGTATTTGTTTTCAAAGCATTAGCACTAGAATACTTCTAATATACATGAAAATGTAATGAATAATGTGAAAACATGAACACAATTCTATTCATAAACACATGCACATGATAGAATATACAAGAACCTGGTGGTTTAGGAAAAATATAAAAAGCATGCTCAGTCCTGAGATGGTAAGGAACCCTGTATTGAGGGTAGTATGCAATTTGCCATTGCAAAAGTTTTTCTGAAAATGTTAGTGATTTGGCCATGGCAACAATGACAATTTTTGGAGTCACTGATTATTAAGTACCGTATTTTTTGCCGTATAAGGCGCTCCGGAATATAAGACACACCCAATTTTAAAGGAGGAAAATCTAGAAAAAAAAAAGATTCTGAAAGAATATTCCCCTTCTGATCACTCATGTGCCATTCATACCGTATTCC
>NW_027323743.1:0-1324 GCF_032062135.1 Pyxicephalus adspersus | reverse complement strand
TTATATTAAATATTTATTTTGCAATAAATATTGAATGCAGGGTGAGCCAAGATGAAGGATTTGAGCGTATTATGGGGGGTTTTAAAGAAAAAGCATGATAGTGCCCTCCTTTTAGACAACCTCCCTCTTACGGAAACTTTAAGATAGATCGGTATTCTCCCCAGAAATATTATTAGGCTGTAGGTGGGTGGTGGCTCCTGTATTGTGACCCAATTTTCAGTAACTATTCAAAAACAGCCGGGTGGTTACTGAAAAGTGCAGGGTGGTGGACCCAGCTAAAAGGGGCTGAGGAGAACACTGCAGACAGTGTGATATGGAGTCGGGGGGTATGTTGCGCATTAAACTGGTCAAAACATAGTGAATAGAGAACACCCATGTTAGTCTATTGTTTTGTTTATATCACGCTGTATACTCTTCTCTTTTAGTCTGTATCAAACTCTTCTAGTTTAGAACAATTCCCCTTACCACCTATTTTGGTGATAGCTGAAAAGTTTGGCATTTCTTTTGCTCTCTGTCTTAGAGACAATGGTCCCCATACTCTTTAATACTTAACTCCATGCAATAAGCTCTCGTGGAAATATATTCCTAATGAGCCACTAACGAAGAAAAATACACTGTGCTCACCAACTTCATTTCAGAACCAGTGACACCATTACTGTTCTGCACATACATTGAACAGAGAGTGGAGCTATGGGTTGGGACCAGAAGGTGCTTCTATTATAGAAATATTACAATGAACTACAGGGGGCAGATACAAGCCCACTTAGCCCACACAACAAGGGAAAGCAGCAGTAACCGGTCACTCAAATTCAAGTAAGAAAACACAATATTGACAATATCATTTTACCCAGCATTAGTATAGGTAAGCATGGAAAGAGGCACCTAAATCTCTATTTTCTTGATAAAAAAATCAAAATTATAACTACACAATATTTTATAATATAATATAGTTTTGAGTCTTGAAAATGATACTTAATGAAAATATATATATATACGACTGAAGTAGTTGCACATTATTTCTGCAGCCTAATCATATATGGCATAATGTGAAAATACGTAGGCTGCCATTGCTCACTTCTTTTATTGAAAATGCTGGTTCCATGGCAATTAGGATGATCTAAAAGATTCAATACTTTTTAGTCACTAACCCAGAACATATTAGGAGTTCTGCTGTGAATTACCTTTGTGCTCAATGCCCATTCTTTCTTTACGGATGTTTTCCAAAGGCATCTGGATGGGGTTTTATCTGTTGGACTCTTTGGTCTGGCCTTGGATATTCATTGACTAGAAAAACTGAAGAGTTATTCCTTTTCAGGAAAAACTT
>NW_027323742.1:0-1324 GCF_032062135.1 Pyxicephalus adspersus | reverse complement strand
GCTGGAAGGGTGAGACAGGTGATCAGTTGCACTTGTATAGCAGGGTGATATGGGGGGTTTACTAAAATGAGCAAGTGATGGAGTGCACCAATATTGTTAGGTGACATCGATGAAGCTGCAAAGTTTGTATTGAATTTTTTTGTCTTTCCCTGTGTGGTGATACTTCTCTCTCTTCAGCACCACCATTGTTTGTCAGATGCAAGTGGGGGGACAACATGCTCAACAGAATGGGTGGGCGGGGGACAACATGCTCAACAGTATGTGTGTGGGGGGCACAACGCACTCCACAAAATGTGTGTGGGGGGGGGGGACAATGCGCTCCACAGAGTGTGTGTGGGGGAGGGTGCAACGCGCTCCACAGAATGTGTGTGTGGGGGTGACGTATTCCACAGAATTTGGGGGGGCTGCGCTCCACAGAATGTGTGTGTGGGGGAGGGTACAAAGCGCTCCAACGAGTGTGTGTGTGGGGCAGTGTACAATGCGCTCCACAGAATGGGTGGGGGAGGGACAATGGCCTCCACAGAATTTGTGGGGAGGACAACACGCTCCACAGAATGTGTATATGGTGGGGGACACAATGCGCTCCACAGAATGTGTGTGGTGGGGTGGACACATCACGCTCCACAGAATGTGTGTGGTGGGGAGGACACAACACGCTCCTCAGAATGTGTGTGTGGGAGAAGGAGAAAACACGCACAACACAATGTGTGTGTGCGGGGACACAAGGCGCTCTGCAGAATGTGTGTGTGGGCGGACACAACACGCTCCACAGAATGTGTGTGTGTTGTGGGAGGGATACGTGGATCAGGGGGCAATACGCTTCACAGGTGGGTTGGGGGAAAATGCACTCCACAGAAGGGGATGACAATGCAGATCGGGAGACAACGCATTCCACAGAATGTGTGGGGGGGGACACAACGCACTCCACAAAATGTGTGGGGGGGACAATGTGCTCCACAGAGTGTGTGTGGGGGGGGACATCGTGTTCCACAGAATTTTGGGGGGGACTGCGCTTCACAGAATGTGTGTGTGGGGGACACAACGTGCTTC
Source organism: Pyxicephalus adspersus (assembly GCF_032062135.1). Classification (NCBI taxonomy): domain Eukaryota; kingdom Metazoa; phylum Chordata; class Amphibia; order Anura; family Pyxicephalidae; genus Pyxicephalus; species Pyxicephalus adspersus. The sequence continues at coordinate 274 of NW_027323742.1, read as the reverse complement.
ACAAAATGTGTGGGGGGACAATGCGCTCCACAGAGTGTGTGTGGGGGGGGAGGGTACAACGCGCTCCACAGAGTGTGTGTGTGGGGAGGACAACGCCCTCCACAGAATTTATGGGGGGGACAAAACACGCGCCACACAATGTGTGTGGGGGGGGACACAAGGCGCTCTGCAGAATGTGTGTGCTTGGGGGGGGGGGACACAACCCGCTCCACAGAATGTGCATGTGTTGTGGGAGGGATACGTGGATCAGGGGGCAACACGCTTCACAGGTGGG
>NW_027323741.1:0-1324 GCF_032062135.1 Pyxicephalus adspersus | reverse complement strand
GTTACTTTTTTACGAACGATTTTTTGCCCAATCGATCGTTCGTCGTTCGATTGGAACGATAAAAATTGGAAGTGTGTACGCACCTTAAGAATCAGCCCAGCAAATGATCAATTCCAATGAGGCAGATAGGTTTACAATTTAGCTAACCTGTGTTCTGGGACACCATCACAAGTGTGATTGGCCTTAGACTTCAATAATACTTTACATTTAGGTATTGTTTCAGTTTTCCTAAAAGGTGCTTGGTCCTAGTTAATGGCATTACAAATCTGATTACAGAGGACACCATAAAAACCTTTAAAGCCCACAGTATAGTTTTAAATCCTATGTAAAATGTAGATGTCTGTTTTAAAGCGTAAGAATAAATATTAATTACAGCGTTCTCCCCAAAATATTTTTTCAGCTGGCTGGAGGGGAACTGTAATAGAGTAGTTGAAAAGTGTGGTGTGTGTAAGTTGAAAAGTGTAGTTGCAGGTGTGTCAATGATACTGATTGCACTACAGTGAGATATAAAATGTTGCAGAGGGGATGACTATCAGTATTGTCACTTCCCAGTTAGCACCACTGTGAGCTGCAGGGTCTATAAGCCAGGGTATGTGCATCACAAAGGAGGCTTTGTTCTCTCGGTGGCTAACCATTTTTTTAGTGGTAACAATTATGTGGCACATATGCTGTAACTGAAATGATTTTGATTAGTATATTCTTTTTCTTTTTGCCTTGTTTTTTTTTTCTGTTTAATCTCTGTATTGTGTTGTTAGAATTATTACTATAGTATATTAAACAACTGGTAGAGTTCTAATATGTTTTCTAATGGCTGTTTATCAGTTTTTAGTCTTGTTTATATACAAGTGTTATTAATGTAACTCTCATAATTTATTGAGGAAGACAAAAGTATTTTTTTAAGGTTTATTTTGCTTGTTTTTTTTGGCAGTTTTAACCTATTGTTCAAGTTTTAGTTTAGTACTGTACTTGGGTGAAACTACTCTTTTGAGTATATTTATTGAGAATATTTGTCATTAGGTGTTACTGGGTCATTTCCATGAAAAATCGTAATTTATTTATGCATGTTTTAATGTCAAACTGTTTTTGTTTTAATTTGCCTTTTTCATTGAAACTTACTATATTAAGTGTCAAAGGGTACTAGAAATTGTTATTATTGTTCTGTCCTTTAAATTTGGTTTCACAGTCATTTATGAAATAAAAAATACCTTAAACAAATTGTTTTTCTTTTCATTTCTTTCCTGTACATGTTGTTATAAGAAAAAGTGTTTGTTACAAGGAAAAAAAAAAGCCCAAAAAACCAAACCTTTACAGTTGTTGAAATTTA
>NW_027323740.1:0-1324 GCF_032062135.1 Pyxicephalus adspersus | reverse complement strand
GCTTCTAACCAACCATCTCCCATGGTATCGGTAGTCCCGCAGGTTGATCGGGTTGGACTGTCTGAACAGGAGCGCAATCACCGCCGTGCTAAAGGACTTTGTTTCTACTGTGGTAGTCCTGATCATGTGCTCCGCACTTGTTCCCTGAAGCCGGGACTTCCTAGCCTAGGGTCCGTGGGAGAGGCGGCCCTAGGTGTAGAAGAGTCCTCTCCTCCTCTGACTCTGCCAGTAACGTTGTCACTTGATAACGTTCAGTTTACTGAGATGGCACTCCTGGATTCCGGAGCAGCAGGGAACTTCCTGTAACAATGCCTTGTGGATCGTTATCGGATACCCGTTCAACGCCTGCAGAGGTCTCTGACTATATTGTCCGTCGATGGAAAGGCTCTGTCAGAATCCATCCACTTCATCACGAAACCTGTAAAAGTACAGGTAGGAACACTTCATTTTGAAAAAATTAAGTTCCTGGTTTTGTCAAGTCTGTCACATCCTCTCCTCTTGGGACTTCCATGGCTACGGGTTCATCAACCTGTCCTGACTGGAGGACCGGAGAGGTATTGCGTTGGGGACCTTTCTGTCATGAAAAATGTCTCCTTTCTGTTCCACCTCCTCGGTCTGCGCAGGTACCACCTCATCTCCAGGGTCTGCCAGCGGCCTATCATGCTTACATGGATGTCTTTGATGAAAAGGAAGCTGAAACACCACCCCCTCACAGGCCGTATGACTGTCCCATTGACTTGGTCCCGGGCTCCTCGCCTCCTCGTGGGCGCATTTATCCCCTTTCACCTGCAGAGACTCAAGCCATGTCCAGATATATCAAAGAGAATCTTGACAAAGGATTTATTCGCAAATCTTCCTTTCCGGCTGGTGCAGGTTTTTTCTTCGTGAAAAAGAAAGATGGCTCTCTACGTCCTTGCATCGACTACAGGGGTCTTAACAAGATTACAATAAAGAATAAGTACCCGCTTCCCCTAATCCCTGAGTTGTTTGATCGCCTTAGGGGAGCTAAAGTTTTTTCCAAGTTAGACCTACGAGGGGCCTACAATCTGATTAGCATTCGCCAAGGGGATGAGTGGAAGACCGCCTTCAATACCCGTGATGGTCACTACGAATACCTGGTGATGCCCTTTGGACTATGCAACGCCCCTGCAGTATTCCAGGAGTTCCTTAATGACATTTTCAGAGACTTGCTATATTCCTGTGTTATAGTGTATCTAGATGATATTCTTGTTTTTTCTCCAGACTTGGTCACTCATCGAAAGCAGGTTCGTTTGGTCCTTCAAAGATTAAGGCAAAATCGCCTGTACGCCAAGTTCGAAAAATG
>NW_027323739.1:0-1324 GCF_032062135.1 Pyxicephalus adspersus | reverse complement strand
AAGGCATCCCCCTGAAAATAAGCCCTAGAGCATATTTTGGCCTTCAAAAAAAAATAAGACAGTGTCTTATCATCGGGGAAACAGGGTAGTAAGCAGGTATGTCCTTTGCTGAGGAAGAGACAGGCTGTGTTGCTTTATTTGCCTGTTTGCACTCTTTTGTATACCATTCACTGAGTTGCACATTTGTGTATACAATCCCAGCAAACCTGGCTGCTGGGAATGAACAAACCCGTGCACATGCATGGGAGTTACATCATTCCCACCTAGCCAGTCAAGATGACCACAAAGATCTTGAACCTGGATGACGAGAGATGAGTTTAGGTAAACAATTGTGAACAGGCAGGCAAATACCTGTCTCTTCTGCAAAAAGAACCTGACCTAGCTTGTACAGGTGGTCCTCGAGTTAATGACATCTGATATAAGGACAGACCACTCCTAGATACAAACAGACTTCCCTGCTTTTTTGAATGCAGGACAGAGGCCTAAAGGGGGAGGGGGTGGTTCCAGTGCCTTCTGCAACCTCTTGTAACTCTTTAATGACCAAGCCATAATCTGCAGTTGTTTCTTTTTTGCATATCAAAGCACAGCTTGCTCCAGAAGTTAACCACCCGAGCGTTACACTGATGTGTAGATTTCTGTTCCAAAAGCGTTACACTGTTTTTCATGAATTTTTTTTTTTAAATTGTAGACCTGTAACTTACAGAAATATGTCCGAACAAGGTTCTAGTAGATATCATGAATATAAAAAATGTTTGAAACACGATCATGTAAAAAAAAATAAAAATAAAATAAAAAAAAATACTTCCAATAAAATTAAATAGAAGACACAAAAAAAATCAGCTTAAACAAGAATACATAAATAAATGAAAAATACTGAAAATGCGATAATTCAGTATACTGTATAGTAATATATTTTTCTAAAACACCTCCCTAGTGTCCGTCACATACCTATAGACAAAACCACATAAATATATTTTCTATTATTTTGTATTGGATAGGATACAGGACTTTGATCCAGGGCTTGTGTTCCGCCGGCCGGAATCTTACCGGTCCCGCTGGTATAGGAGACGGCACCCGACGCTGGAGAGGGAGATCGACGCTGGAGGACGACGCTGGAACACGGACCCGGCGCTGGATGAGCACAGCGGGACCAGGTAAGTGAGATTTTAAAATAGTGAGAAAAGTACGGGGTTAACGATAATTGCGACTTTTTTTTGCACGGAAAAGTACGGGCTTAACGGTTGGGGGGTTAAAACAAAACCATTAAAACTAAATTAGCACACCCCCCCCACTATAAATCAGTGAAATGGAGGCTTTCATTGCC
>NW_027323738.1:0-1324 GCF_032062135.1 Pyxicephalus adspersus | reverse complement strand
AACCTGGAATGGATCTGGTCCAGGATTCAAAACATCTGCTAGCAAAAAGCACATGACTTTAAAGAAATTCATTCCAGATTTTCCTGATCACCCAGCTTCACTGATGAATGTTTATCCTCTCCAGCCTTGGAAAGCTTTATTAAATGAGGCCCTATGTATCAACTTGTAAAAAGCTGATATGCCAGGGTACATATAGCCAGGGTGGCAATTCACCACCTTGAGTTGACTAAGAGCCAATGGCTACAACGCAGGTGGTCAGGGGTTGGTCATGTTGGAGGTGTAGTGTTGTGTATAGTTTTTAACTGGATGGTATTGTGGGCATGTTGGAGGTCATGGTGGTTAATATTTTCCTATAGGGTGTAAAAGAATTGCATTATGGTCATGTACAATGGTTTGTCCTATTGGGGTTTCAGTATTCTAAATTATTAGAGAGTCCTGCATAAATGACTATGACTTGTATATCTGGCAGTTGTAACTTGTGTACACACACCTGTTGGGAAAACAACATCACGTAGTCATCAGGGTAATAGCAGACAGTTTGATAAATAAATGAGTCTGGGAGAACATTCTAGAAGTAAATGTCTTCATAAACCGGTTTGCTATTCCTCTGGCCAAGTTTGAAGCAGTGCTGGAGGGTAGCGGTTTGTTTATTTAGGTAACACCTATAATTTTGAAGAAGAAGGTTTTGCTATTGTTTTTATTACCCTCATTTTAAGTTCCTAGAAAATTGCTCCTCTTCCCCAACCACTTCCAAGTACTGTTTGTTAAATTAACGGTAGCTTATGTACCCAACCCGAAGATGGTTATGCAAGCCAAAATATCAATCATACAAACAATATGGAATAAGACAATTATTCTTGCAACACTGTTGCCTTGCACAATGCACAGTGTCTCTGAGTGTCTCTGAAGGTAACGTTATAGATTGGTAACTCAGTGTGCAGTAATATAGGAAGAGGATGTGTAAATCAATAGTTAGTCACACTTACAGCCCCACAATCCTGATTCTTACCTCATATCAAGTCCCCTGCATTAAAGAATGATCTGCAAAATTTAGGTTCATAAACATGAAGAATGCAGATCATATTGTGCAGAACAATAGACATCATGGAACATTTGTGGTTACCATGCCTGCACTATACAATTCTAAAAACTCATTGTTTGCTTCTTTATGGTTTTATTTTGTGTTGATCCTAAGTATAAAATGATTTCTTACAACAGACTTCCAATTTTTATCGTTCAAAATGAACGACGAACGATCGATTGGGCAAAAATCGTTCGTAAAAAAAGTAACCAACGACGCCGACGAACGAGGAAAGTCGTTGGA
>NW_027323737.1:0-1325 GCF_032062135.1 Pyxicephalus adspersus | reverse complement strand
ATTTTCTGTTTCAACATACCAAATACCAACCTATTACCACATCTGACGATCACATCTGCAGATCATTTTTCCAAGACACTGCCCGCATTGTCCTTTGTAATGAGTTTGAAATATTTTGGCTCACCCTATGGCCATAAACCACAGCAGTTCACTGTTTTCCAACTGCGACTGAACCACATGGACAACAAAAAACAAATGAGAGTAGTCATCAATTTACTCATGTCTGTGCTTGTAGGTGGTTTGGGTTGTGCTGTAAGTATCAAGATGTTACATGCAGCATCTAAGGGCAGATAGCCGCAAAACAGATTTCATGGACTTACATGAGAAGGCTTTCCAGCTGCATTTTAAACATTTGCAATTGGTTGCAATGGGGGTAAAATTGTATGTACAGGAGAACCAAAACCACTTACTAGTGTGTTTCAGCAAACGCTTGTGAAAGGATTGCAGTAGCTCCTCTTACTGGTTTCAGGTGCAACGTGGTTAAAATAAATGCAGATACGTTAAATATACAGTTCTCAACCGCACATATGATCATTTCCACTAACAGTATTGGGGGGGTACAGAGACACTGTTCTGTTCTTTGTAGATGGGAAGAAGCTTCCTTGTGGCATTCTTCCCATTGGGCAACAACAGCAGTCAATTCTCTTAGCCATTGAATAATCTGGCAAAACTTATCATTAAAAAACTCAGGGAACACCTTTAGAAACCCCAAGATTTTCCCCCAAGACAATCACAATGAAGTAATTAGCATCTAAACTAAGTCATACCAGCCAAATTCAAAAAGGCAACGAGCAGCAACCAATATAAACTGATCCTTACTTTTTTATATATTTAAAGTCATTTTTTTATTTTGATCAAGCAAAGAAAGATTACATTCTTAGTATTGTTCTTTACTGTCTGTGTTTCACTGGAAAGATTCCGTTCTACTTCATATCCAAAGAAAAAAACCTAAAGTGAAAGGGAATTTTTCTAAACTGAGAGAAAAATGTTCCCCATAGGACTGTTGCCACTGAGAACAATTGGCAGGCTTCCCCTAAATTCTAGTTCCAGTTATAGCTGTAAAATATCTGATTTTCCACCACTTTCTGTTCCATTGATTTCATTTACCAGGATAAATACATAAAATGAATCTCACCAACATTATTATAAACCTGGAGGAGGATATATGGGCCAGAACAACATACTGAAGTGTTAGATTTCAAAAAGTTAATTGCAATAAAATGGATGAACAGAGATGGCCTAATGGTTTTGTGGCCTCCAAAGCACTCCTTTTATCATGGTTTAAAGATGATCTAAAGGTCCACTTTACAAAATACAGGATTGGG
>NW_027323736.1:0-1325 GCF_032062135.1 Pyxicephalus adspersus | reverse complement strand
TCCCTATTCTGCCCCTGCTTTAGCTTCTTTACCCCACCCCTGCTTACAGAATCTTTACCCCACCCCTGCTTACAGAATCTTTACCCCACTCCTGCTTTCAGCTCAGCTTTTCCTCAGTTCCTACTTTCCCACACCATAATTTACTGCAAGCGGCTACAGTGGCTGGAAGGCAACAGAGACAACTGCTGGCATACTTACTGTCTCTGTTAGTGGATACCCTCCAGTTCATCTGTGCCCTAGTCACTTTGCTGACTCCAACCATGTAAAAAAATAGCACAGCCGGACATATCCTTTACACTCCAAGCCCTAACTGTGTCCAGTATTTATTTTGTCTGCCAGCCCTGACTGCACCCAATATTCAGCTTCTGAAGCCTAGTCACAAACTTGGCTGACACATTAACAGTATCCAATTCCGGCTCCAAGGTCTTTGTGTTGGGTCTGTCAATGCTATTGTTTTCCAATTAACATTTACAACTTAAATTCCTGATTCATGTCATTCAGGTTATAAAAAAAGAGAAATAAATCTCTCCTCCTGCTGATTATAGTGACAAGAATGCGGATTACACTACAAAAAAAAGCTTTCACAAAATATATCATCAGTGACCTTTAATTGCCTCCAATGAGTTTTTAATTGGAATATATTGATTAGGTAAATAAAGCATCCAAAATGGCAATCTATAAAGCGTATTACCCTTAATAAACACACTAACGGTTTTAATTACTATTACACTCATTGATTGCAATTAATTAGGGTTATGCTAAGCTCACAAAACACCCATAGAATTCTGAGTGTTATTATTTGATTGGTCACATTGTCACTGGGAATATTTAATATGGACATGTCTGGAAAATATCAATTATATGATTACTATGTTACTGAACAAAAGATGAGATATTATTTGCAATAATTGCCTTTTATGACTTCCCAGTAGGAGTTAATTATTTAAATGGTTTACTAATGAATTACATTTTCCACTAATATATGTCTAAGGCTCGTGCAGTGAGCAAAACAGTTCCTTTAGTTACATAAAGTTATTATATGGCATCACAAAGCAGTATATTGTCCAAGATTAGGAGCAAAATACATAAATGTCATGTTAAAGTAAGCATGATCAATATTGTAAAGTAACTTCGTAGGGACCAATCACATGTCCCCAAAATTGAATGCCCTGTACAGATGTCAGATAGATATCAGATTTCTGTTACTGGAAATGTTCTCTTTATAATTGTTTCCAGTGACAGGACAATGAACAATTGCTCTAAACATGGCACTGTTCTATGGAGTGGGAAGGTTGGAAGACAAGCAGGCAGCACCCTACTGTGCT
>NW_027323735.1:0-1325 GCF_032062135.1 Pyxicephalus adspersus | reverse complement strand
AAACACAGAATTTACATTGCAACGAGTTCCTCTCTCCCTTTACAATTTGGTATACGTGTTGTGCTGGGACCACCAGACCAAGATGTAACCTTATTGCATACTGCAAGTAGTCTGTCTAAAGGCCATCCCTTTCTTTGGGTGTGCTTTATATATATATATATATATATATATAAATATATATATATATATCCTTACCTCTCTCTTCTCTTTCATTGTGTATATATATATATATATACAGTATAAACATTGGAGAATGGTAAAAACCTCTATACTTTGTATCCATACACTCTTGCCTCTCTTGATCATGAAGTCCCACTCTCCCTGTGGCTTTGTTCTGATGTAAAATACCTTTTATCTAACAGGTGAGTGAACTCTGCTGGTGGTCATTTAAATTCAAATTGGCAGGTAGTAAATTTCCATAGGTTTCAGACAAAAACACTTCTTTCAATCATGAATGTAATGATAGCCAACAGGCTACATTTCTTAGTATGCAAAGACTAAAGATCAAACAGTTTTTTTACAATTAAAAAAGAATGAAGTTACATTGTAGGTATTTCTTGCCTGCCGTGTGGCCATTACATCAGTTAAGACCACATAAACTTCTTCAGGTAGCACCTAGAAATAAATGTAATAAGTGTTCCCTATAGAAAGAGTGGCAAATAATAACTAAAACAGTGATATGACAATGTACACAATGTACTGACAACCCCATTTTACATTTCTAAGAAACCAAGATATATTTTAACTCTATCTTTAGAAGTGTACTGTGCAGGTAAATCACTTATCTCACTCAAACATTGACAGTTTCAATGAAAAGAAAATACAATAACTAAGAAATATTAGAATCGTTTTAGATCTATTTAAAGTCCATTTTACCCTTAAAACACCAAAAACCTAATATACCTTCCCCTAAATTCACCATCTAGATGGATTAAATATCTTAAATCTGATTATTACCAATATTTTGATAACATTAAATGTTTCTAATGCTTCAGCTTTATTTGATTTTGATAAACAAAAGGACATGTGTGGTTTTCTGTTTTTGTATTTTAGATTTGTTTTTTTTTCCTTTTTCTACCACTGTATTTAGGGGTCATCATAATTTTCACATAATAAGCAGAACTCTGATAATGAAACACTAAAAAGTGGCCTTACTTTTGCCATACACAACACACTTTGTGTGTTCTTTTGCATTTTTTTAATGTAAAGATGAACTGAAAGACTTTTCTGGTAGATTCGATGAGATCCAGCAGTATGTCAGGATGTAACCAGTAAATTGGTAACAGACTACCATATAATTATTACAGCATGTGTGCTTCAGATTT
>NW_027323734.1:0-1325 GCF_032062135.1 Pyxicephalus adspersus | reverse complement strand
TGGTTGGAGTGATGGGACAAAATGTTTTGTGGTCCGGCAGGCTATGAAGGGTTTTAAGAAAAGGTGGGTGCGGGTGGATAAGAGGCGGCCGGTGTCGTTTCTGCTCCTGGAGGATATGTGCCGGGTCTTGGGGGAAGTTTGTTTTAGTGAATTTGAGGCTGTTCTATTCCGAGCTGTCTTTGTGTTTACGTTTTTTGCTGCCATGCGAATTGGGGAGGTTGTGTGCCCTAGTAGGACTAAAGCGGGGGGCCTCCGGGTGGGGGATGTACGAGTTTCGGGGGAGGTGATAAGAGTGTGGATTCATAGATCAAAAACGGATCAGGAGGGGAAAGGTGCTTGTGTGGTTCTGCGGCGTCTCATGGGAGCAGGGCTCTGTCCAGTTCGGTCAATGGCTGAGTATCTGGCGGTGCGGCCACACGGGGGAGGTCAGTTGTTTTTGCATGAGGATGGGTCGTCTTTGACGCGTTTTCAGTTTGTGGCGGTGTTCCGGAGATGTGTCAAAGCAGTGGGCGGGAGACCAGAAGAGTATGCGGCCCATTCTTTTCGGATTGGGGCTGCCACCGAGGCGGCCAGGTGGGGATTGGGTACAGAAGTCGTTAAGAAAATTGGTAGATGGGAGTCGCAGCGTTTTCGGTTGTATGTGCAACCACATTTATTATAAGGCATTCTGGTTGTTTTTAGTTTATCCACTGGGTTGGGTTTTTGTTGTGGGGCGTTAGAGTTGGTTGTTAGTGGTTTCTTTTCTTCATTGCAGATTGTCCGGTTTGCCTAGTATGGATTTTGGGCCATTCTTTCGTTTACTGGGGGGCCAGAAGGGCTGATGTGCGGCAGAACGGTCGGCAGCTTGGACTATTAAAGGAGGTTGCCCGGGTTCGCTGGATTGGGATTCCTGGCATGCGGTGGAGTCGTGTGCTCCCGGAGGTTGACAGGTTTGTCAGCTTGGATAGAGCCCCTAATATCTTGGTTCTCCATGTAGGGGGGAATGACTTAGGGGTGAGGCCTATGCGGGAATTAATTAGAGATATAAAGTTTGACTGTTTACGTTTGCAGGAGGCGTTCCCTGGCACTGTTTTAGTATGGTCAGACATGGTGGTGCGATTATCTTGGAGATACGTGCGTTCAGCAGTGCGGCTGAATAAACCGCGTATCAAGGTGAACAAGGAGGTGGGTCGTTTTTTTGGCTAGGATTGGGGGTTTGGTGGCACGGCATCGTGAATTGGAAACTGATCCGGAACTATTTTTGCGTAGTGACGGTGTTCATTTGAATGCTGTGGGCACCGATTTGTGGATGCTGAGTTTGGGTGAGACTTTACAGAGGGCAATTC
>NW_027323733.1:0-1325 GCF_032062135.1 Pyxicephalus adspersus | reverse complement strand
TTGAAAAAAGACATAAGTCCATCAAGTTCAACCACTAGGGAAATAAACATATCCCAGATATAAAACCCTATAAGACATAGTTGGCCAGAGGAAGGAAAAAAAAAACCCTGGTACAATTTGCTTCAACAGGGGAAAAAAATTCCTTCCTGATTCCATGAGGCAATCGGATGTTCCCTGGATCAACAGTCACTTTTATTTTTAACATGTAAATGGGTGGAGAAAAGGAAGAGGTTTGAGGCTCAGAGGTTTTTCTTGCAAAAAGTGAAGTGTATTGATTATTTGTATTAGATGGCTTATGTATAAAATAAACAAATAATACTTTTTCTTCTGTCCTGTTAACATTTCACAAAACAGAATATTTGTACATACTATACAGAGTGGGTTTTATCAAAGGGTTATTACGATAACCGTTCATATGACCGTGCCGTGGCGTCCAATAATCTGACACATTTCGCCACGTAGGGCTTCCTCAGGGATAGACATTAATGCGTGCTTAACAGTCTATATGTATAGAGATGTAACATTTCAGGAATATAAAACGAAATGAAAACTGAATCATAATATAAACATTCTGAAATAAATACAATTCCTCATCATAATAAAGGGTTTATATGTATATAAATATAAACATAGTGTCCAAGAGCATAACAAAATGGAAAATGTTTAACAGTGAATATAATACAAATATTCTATGAGTACAATTAGTATTGGTATACCTCTGGGTATGTTCAAAGTTAATAATTCAAACAATACTTTAAGAAATTAGTAATTCAAACAATACTTTCAGATTTTAAGACTCTACAATGGAACATCTATAAATATATGTATATGTTTTACTCGCGTACCCATAGTTAGGAACATGCCCCACATGGGGGAGTGTGTATGTAGAGTCACTGTTGGTGATAATGCTAGATGTAATTCATAAGGTATGATTAGGTATAATAGAAGTAGAGGTCAAATTTATTAAGTGAAGGCTGTTATATACATACATACCCAATAATTGATATAGTAGTTTGAGCTTTTCCAAGGTGTGTTGATGTGCTTGTCAGAACATCTGTTTGAAATACCAAGCCTTTTTTTGCACTTTTTTTTTTTACGGAGTATAGGTATATCTGCTATGTCAAGCGAGAATTGATCCTTGCATCCATCAGCAAATGTTAGTAGGAGTAGGTAGGGTAGAAGGTGTCTTCCTGAAGAATGTAGGTTTGAAGGGTAAATTGCAGGGATCAGGGTAAAGGTGCGTACACACTTCCAATTTTTATCGTTCCAATCGAACGACGAACGATCGATTGGGCAAAAAATCGTTCGTAAAAAAGTAACCAACG
>NW_027323732.1:0-1325 GCF_032062135.1 Pyxicephalus adspersus | reverse complement strand
GGGTCACTTTCAGAAATCACTAATGGTCCCCCCTTACATCTCGGGTCACTTTAAAAAAACACTAATGGTCCCAATTAAGACTCGGGTCACATTCAAAAATCACTAATGGTCCCCCCTTATAACTGGGGTCTCTTTGAAAAAACACTAATGCTCCCCCTTACAACTCGGGTTACTTTCAGAATTCAATATTGGTCCCCCCTTACGACTCGGGTCACTTTCAGAAATCACTAATGGTCCGCAATACGACTCGGGTCACATTAAAAAAACACTAATGGTCCCCCCTTACGACTCGGGTCACTGTCAAAAAACACTAATGGTCCCCCCTTACGACTTGGCTCACTTTCAGAAATCACTAATAGTCCCCCCTTACAACTTGGTAAAGCTTCAGAAATCACTAATGGTACCACCTTATGACTTTAATCACTTTCATAAATCACTAATGGTCCCCCCTTACGACTCGGGTCACTTTCAGAAATCAATAATGGTAACCGGTTGTTACTCAGGTCACTTTTAGAAATTACTAAGTGTCCCCCCTTACGACTCAGGTCACTTTAAAAAAACACTAATGGTTCCCCCTTACGGCTCGGGTTACTTTCTGAAAACACTAATGGTCCCCCACTACGACTCGGGTCACTTTCAGAAATCACTAATGTTCCCCTCTTACAACTTGGGTCACTTTAAAAAAACACTAATGGTCCCCTGTTACCACACGGGTCACTTTAAAAAACACTAATGGTCCCCCCTTAAAACTCGGGGCACTTTCAGAAATCACTGATGGTCCCCCCTTACGACTTGGGTCACTTTCAGCAATCATCAATGTTCTCCCCTTTCGACTCAGGTCAATTTAAAAAACACTAATGGTCTCCTCTTACGACTCGGGTCACTTTCAGAAATCACTAATGGTCCCCCGAATGGCTCAGTTCACTTTCATAAATAACTAATGGTCCCCCCTTACGACTTGGGTCACTTTATAAAATCACTTATGGTCCCCCCTAACGACTCACGTCACTTTCAGAAATCACTATTGGTCCCCCCTTCACGATTCGGGTCACTTTCAGAAATCACTAATGGTCCCCACTTTTGACTCAGGTCACTTTAAAGAAACACTAATGGTCCCCCCCTATGACTCGGGTCACTTTCAGAAATCACTAATGGTCCCCACTTACGACTCGGGTCACGTTCAGAAATTACTAATGGTCCCCCTTACGACTTGAGTCACATTCAGAAATCACTAATTGTCCCCCCAACGACTTGGGTCACTTTCAGAAATCACTAATGGTCCCCCCTTACGACTCGGGTCACTTTCAGAAATCACTAATGGTCCC
>NW_027323731.1:0-1325 GCF_032062135.1 Pyxicephalus adspersus | reverse complement strand
CCTCCTCCATCATCATCATCATTCTCCATCTATTCCCCCTCCTCCTCCTCCATCTATTACTCCTTCTCCTCCTCCTCCATCATCATCATCATTCTTCATCTATTCCCCCTACCCTCCTCCATCATCATCATTCTCCATCCATTACTCCTCCATCATCCGTCTCCATTTATTCCTCTTCTATCATCATCATCATTCCCTTTGTATTCCTCCTCCTCCATCACCATCATCATCATCATTCTCCATCTATTCCTCCTCCACCATCATCATCATTCTCCATCCATTCCTCCTCCTCCTCCATCATCATTATCATCATTTTCCATTTATTCCTAATCCTCCTCCTCTATCATCATCATCATTATTCTCCCTCTATTCCTCCTCCATCATATCATCATTCTCCATCAATTCCACTTCCTCCATCAACATCATTCTCCATCTATTCCTCCTCCTCCTTCTCCCTTCATTATCATCATTCTCCATCTATTCCTCCTCCTCCCCATCATCATCATTTTCCATCTATTCCTCCTCCTCCTCCATCATCATCATCATTCTCCATCTATTCCTCCTTCTCCTCCTCCATCATCATCATCATTCTGAATCTATTCCTTCTTCTCCTCCGTCATCATCATCATTCTCCATCTATTCCTCCTCCATCATCATCATCATCATTCTCCATCTGTTCCTACTTCTCCTTCTCCTCTTCCAACATCATCATCATCATCATCATCATTCTCTATTCCTCCTCCTCCTTTTCCATCATCATAATTCTCCATCTATTCTTCATCCTCCTCCATCATCATCTTCATTCTCCATCTATTCCTCCTTCTCCTCCTCCTTCATCATCGTCATTCTCCATCCATTCCTCCTCCTCTATGATCATCATCATCATTCTCCATATATTCCTCCCCATTCCTCCTCCATCATCATTCTCCATCTATTCCTCCTCCTCCTCCATCATAATCATCATTCTCCATCTGTTCCTCCTTCTGCATCATTATTCTCCATCTTTTCCTCCTCCTCCTCCATCATCATCATCATTCTCCATCTATTCCTCCTCCATCATCATCATCATCATTCTCCATCTATTTCTCCTGCATCATCATCATCATTCTACATCTATTCCTCCTCCTCCTCCTCCATTATCATCATCACTCTCCATTTATTCCTCCTCCATCATCATCATTCTCCGTCTATTCCTCCTTCATCGTCATTCTCCATGTATTCCTCCTCCAGCATCATCATCATTCTCCATCTATTCCTCCTCCATCATCATCATCATCATTCTCCATCTATTCCTCCTCCATCATCATCATCATCATTCTCCATCT
>NW_027323730.1:0-1325 GCF_032062135.1 Pyxicephalus adspersus | reverse complement strand
GGGTGAAATATGAGATCATTTTTTTTAAAATGACCTCTTTAGTGTATTTTTACCTTCTTTTGACTTGCATCAACAATGTGTGTATTTCAATTTTTTACAACAGTACGCCCTGAGACGCAGCAGACCCCTCCTGACCTCTGTGCTTGGGGTGATGTGGATGATGAGGATGTCACTTCGCATCGAGATGACACTGGGCTTCCTCCTGGTAAGATGAACCTTCATGGTATATCTTGTTTGACATTGTGCACGTGTCTCTAATCATGTTTATAACCACAATGTGTAATATGAGTGTTTAATTTCACACATTTTTGGCCCTGGGAGTGGTATTTTTTGTGGTAAACCGATCAATCCAAATGAACTTGGGTTAGAGTCAAGCTCACGCTCACTCGATTTCATTTGTGCTTTATTTAACAGGTCAACATCTACAGGAGGAGGTCGTTGATCCACTGCAGAGAAGCCTGTAGGAGAATACAGGTAATTTGGTTTGTGTGTGTGTTCAGCCTTCCAAAAGCCAAGTAATAACCTTCAATCTTTTTATCAACAATCTCAGCTAAATCAGGCGATTATTCACAGGCTGGGTTGGCAAATCCCAATAGGTCCTGCTGGGCCCCCATCCCCTGCAGAGCAGCCAGCTCCACCCTGTTCGCCGGCTGTTGTTTGGCCACTTCCACCTCCTGGCTGCCCACCCTGTGCCCCTGCCAGCCACCCTGTGCCCCTGGCTGCTCAATTAATGCCCCTGGCTGCTCAATTAGTGCCCCTGCCCGGCGACCCTGCCCAGCCAATTAGTGTCCCTGCCCGCCCACCTCCTAACACGCGGGCAAGTAATCGCCGTGCTCTGGAGGTAGGCCGCACTCGCGGCTGTGCTGTGGAGGTGGCCTGTGGCCGGGCTGTTGGGGTGGGCCGCGCCCGTGCGAAGTATGTAGATGGACGCTGGGCACCAGGCGAGAACATTCTTCACTCATCTTTTTCAGGACTCTAGGACAGGGGTCGGCAACCTGCGGCTCGCGAGCCACATGCGGCTCTTTAGATGTGAAGCTGCGGCTCTTTAATTCAGTCTGTCGGAAGCTATTTTTTAAACGTTGCAAGCAACGTTTAAAATAAAGCTCAAAAACGTGCCTGAAGGAAACGTCCTGGTGTAGATTAGCCCATTGGAATGCATGGGGACTTCAAACAAGGGCTTTAAAAGCCTCAGGTTAAATGCTGGGGAAACAGTCCGTGTAGGCTAAGCCTAAAAGTGAAAAACCCAACAAATATAAAAATACAACAAAAGTTTTTTTTAAACATATGTACGAAAAAACATTTTTTTTTAAAGTGGTACCGCCTGG
>NW_027323729.1:0-1326 GCF_032062135.1 Pyxicephalus adspersus | reverse complement strand
TTTTTCCAACCTATGTCACCTGATCTTGTGCCAGGAAGAAGAGGCGAGCATTTTGAGCATTTTTCAGTTTACGTCCTCTTTAAATGGCTCAGTGGTTAGCACTCTGGCCTTTGCAGCGCTAGGTCCCAAGTTCCAACCTCAGCCAGGTCACTATCTGCATGGAGCTTGTATGTTCTCCCTGTGTTTGTTTGGGTTTCCACAGGGTACTCCAGTTTCTTCCCTCATTTTAAAAACATGCAGATAGGTTAATTGGCTTCCACTCAAAGTTGACCTTAAACTGTATTAAAGGGGAGCTAAACGGAAAAAAAAAACATTTACCTTTAATCCAGCAGGTCCCCCGATGGTGCTGGTCCTTCCCTCGATCCGGTCCCACATCGTCCTGAAATTCCTCTTCTTCGTGCCGGGCGCCGCCATCTTCATACTTCACTTCCTTCTTCTTCCTCGACCTTCCTCCGATCTCACAACTGACGTAGCCTGCTGTGAAGGGTAAAAGAAAGAGAGCCGGTCTTGCTCCGCTTGCGTGAGATTGGCTCTCTTTCCCTTAACCTCCCTCTGAGGTCTGAATAATGAGTAAAAGCGGTACATGTAAAAATCCTCATTAAATTTCCCGCCTACCTGCCCCATGGTTCTAACCTCCAGCCTAAGGCTTGCAAGCAGATGCCCGGCCAGCATCTGCTTCCCCTGACCTCGCTTCCCCAAAGTTCACACGTCTGGGACGCAGATGCCGGCCAGTATCTGTGTTGCCTGAGCAGATGCTGGGCATCGCTGGAAGATGCCGCTGGAATACCCCGCTGGAACGTGGGAACCAGGTAGGAGTTTTAAACTCCCTACCTCCCTCAGAACCTACATCACGCATCCTGGGAGGCTCTGCACCCACCTAGGCGAATATGACTGAAAGGGAAAGTGCCGTGGGTGTTGCACTTAAAAAAATGAATAAAATTTTCCCTTTACATAAAAAGGTCTACCCTTTGTAAAGTGAAAATGTTGAGTTTAGATCCCCTTTAGTGACATATGACTATGATAGGGACATTAGTGAGCTCCTTTGTGAGGACAGCTAGTCACATGACTATGGACTTTGTGCAGCGCTGCGTAATATTTGTGTGCTATGGCAATACAAAATAATAACCACCTCAAAATTCTGCCCCCATTTACTATACAGCGGCTTCTGCGATGACGAGAGGCCAATAGGGTGGAGGATGCAGCGGTATTTGACCTAAATGTCTGCATATTCTCGGCGATCAGAGGACTCAATTCTACCAAAATAAAACTTAGGGCGCCATTCAGCTCACCTATTCTTCACGCGTTCTAAAAAAAAAAAAAAAAAAA
>NW_027323728.1:0-1326 GCF_032062135.1 Pyxicephalus adspersus | reverse complement strand
TGTATGATAAGTGGAAATCATACATTAAAGACATTCGCAGAAAGCTAAAACAAGAAAGTATAAAAGGGAACCTGAGTGATATAATAGAGACGGTACAAGAGTCTGAATCAGAGCTTATGGAGGCCTATGTAAACCTGCGGTCGTCCGTGACACCGTCTCAGGATATTGTATATTGTAAGGAACATGGACACAAGTACTGCGGTCACTAAAGACTTAGTAAAGCTCATGAGAGAACTATCATCTGCAGCAAACTATGATGAGGTTAAAGCATGAAAGAGAATGAATGAGCTTTTTACAGGAGACTATGCCAAATCCTTAGGGGGAACCACAATCTCAAGTGGTACTTCCTTCTCTGGCAGAAGTGCCAGCCATATATCAGAGTCCTCAAATAATTCAGCCAAAAGAAAGGAATTAGCTGAACAACTTGCTGCCAAGAGAGCAGAATTAGTGATGGAATCTGCCATTGAGGCGCAGCGTCTACGGATGGCCAAAATGGAAGCCGAAATGGATGCACAGCGCCATCAGATGGAAGCTGAAATGAAAAGTCTGGAAAGGCAGAGAGAAGTAAAGATTATAGAAGCCAGACTCAGAGTACACGATGAGGATATGAATCAGAGTAGTCATAGGTCCAAATCTGTACTAAATGAAGAAGCTGACTCCTACTTTCCTCCATACGCCCAGGAGAATGGAAGGAAATCTGCCGCATGTAGTGAAGAAATAAGTCATTGTCTGTCCATCCCTGCTCAGAGAGACAAAGAGAGAGACTCACCTAATTCTGACCCAAGTGAGAAAATAGAACCAGATAAGTATATTCCCACATGGTAACGGTCATGAGGATGTTAAAACTGTTGTCCCAGCGATACCTCAAAGAAGATTCATCACTAGACTTCCTGTTCCAGAACCTACTGTATTTTCAGGGGATGTACTGAAGTTCATAGAGTGGAAAGCAAGTTTTGAAATGATCATTGAGCATCATTGCTTCCATCCAGTTGACAAGTTATTCTACCTTCAGAGATATATTGGTGGAGAAGCAAAGAAAGTTCTTGAAGGCAACTTCTATAGGAAAGATGAAGAAGCCTACAAGCAAGCTTGGGAAAAGTTGAATGCAAGATATGGTCATCCCTTCTTAGTACAAAGAGCTTTCAGAGAGAAATTGATAAACTGGCCTAAAATAGGTCCTAAAGAACACTTCAAACTCCAAGAGTATGGTGACTTCCTGCAAGCATGCAGCAATGCCATCCCACATGTTCAAGGACTAGAAGTACTGAACGACTATCTAGAAAACCACAGGATGCTAGCTAAGCTACCTGAAGAAGTGGCTTCCAG
>NW_027323727.1:0-1327 GCF_032062135.1 Pyxicephalus adspersus | reverse complement strand
GTCGGTCCGGTCGTTCGTTTCCAGCGACTTTCCTCTCCATAGAGCATGAACGGTGCTGTATGTACAGCACCGTTCATGCATCGTGCACTCCCTTGTCGTTGGAAAGGATCGTGAAAGATCCTGCGTACGTGTGTACGCAGCTTTATAATTTACTTATTCACAAGATTAAATTCACTCTGCTAACACTCTAAACTCCTTTAGTAATACAACTCCAATTTTTTTTTCTCAAAAAATGACTTTTGACCATTAGTATACATTAAAAACAATCTGAATCTAAAATATATATATATATATATATATAAAGCAAAGGACACAGAACAGCTTGTGCACAGCTATATAAATTGTATAAGTTGCTTGCTTTTACTGGGGAAATGCTTGAAGCCGCGGGCTGGCTGTGACCCTCCTGATCTGCCCCTTGCCCCGGTCTAGCTGCACACAGATTGTAATACCCTGGAAGATCCTGCCATGTATCCTTGCAGCTGTCTGGGTTCCACTCCGTTCTTCACCACACTCGAGACTGACCCTACCATACCTGTCACAGCAGGGAGAGCCCACAACTCTGAGGATGATGGAGAATGGCGCAGAACCCTTATGGGCTGTGTGGAACCATCAGAGATCCTCCAGGTAAAGTGGTTTTAGAACTTACAGTTTATGTAAAGCTGCATATACACACTAGTTGATTGAATTCTAAAACAAAAAATCATTCAGCCTGACATATGTACAGCATTCCCCTAACATCGTTCATCAATTCATTCTGGGGCATTGAAGATGACCAATTGGGAAAAAAGCTGAGCTTTCTTATATATGGCCAGCACAGCATGGTACTTGTCACTCGTCCTCCACTCTGCCCTCTCCAAAGAACAGAATGATGCTCAATGTTTATTCATCTGTTACTGGAATGGATCACAAAGATTCTTTTCAGTGACATGGACAAGGCTTATATAACACCAACATAATATGCAGCGCTGTACATTAAATAGGGGTTGCAAATGACAAACAATGACACAGGAAGAGAGCTTACAATCTAGGAGGTGGGGGAAGTATCACACAATAGATAGGGAGATATGCAGTGGTGGGTAAGTAGTGAGGGTTTAATAGACAGAAGATTTTGAGGGCTCTTTTAAAGTGGCAGAAAGTAGGAGCAAGCCAAACATGATGGGGAAGAAATGTGGAGGGATTTGAAGGCAAAACACAGGAGCCTGAATTTGAATCTAAGGGTGAAATGGTAGCCAATAAAGAGAACTATAAGGGGAGGCAGCAGAAGAGGAGTGGTGGGAAGGCTGTGTATGGGGTAGGTAGGTGGGAAGGCTGTGTATGGGGTAGGTAG
>NW_027323726.1:0-1327 GCF_032062135.1 Pyxicephalus adspersus | reverse complement strand
ACCAGGGGCTTTCATATTCTTCACTTTAAGAATCATTCCAATGCAGTAACTTTTTGTGGAAAAAGCTATTTGATAAGGAAACTCTGACTATTTTTTTTCAGATGGAATGTAGTTTGGTGCAAGCTCTTCTACTAATAGATTCAGTAAAAACAGATGCAATTTCTGAGCCTTATACCATCTCTAATATAATGTCCCTCATAACTTCTGGTATTCATCGTCCAACCGAAAAAGCTTTTCTGTATATTTTCAGGTTTCGATGCCATTTGTTTAATGCTAATACGGCTATTGGCTATTAAAAAAGGGAACAATAAATTATAAAGTTTGCCACCTATCAATTTCTATAGAGTTCATGGCGATTTGCAAACTTAAAAACAAATTTTGTGAACTTTTTTTTTATTTACAGTGCACTGAATTATTGATACTACAGTCAGATTATTTGTTGTCCAGTGTCTATTCGTTATCAGTCACATTTTGATCTCTCTGGATAAGGCAGAAATTGGTAATGTTAAGACAAAACAATTTGTTCTGGCAAGGCAACCTTTTTTCATTTTACTGATTTATTATTGCAAAGCCTTAATGGAAAACTCAGGCACAATTATTGATCCATAAAGTCATTGTAAGAGTAAAAACAAATAAATTAACCCTTTATTATCTGAAACATAGGTGAAAAAAAACAACTCTTTACTTTTTTAATATTTGGTATCATGGAGTTAGTAATGATGGAAAGAAAATACTAAAGACAAAAGATTGACAAACAGCTAAAAGATGAAATATATATGGAAGCTTTTATCTGCTAAAGGATTTTTCAATACCTTCTCCCCATATCTAGGATTTAAACAGCTCTGCGACATTACACCCCCTTCTAGTAGAACAGGAGACCTAATTTGTCTGTGCTGTGATTCAGAAAAGACCCATATCACTCTAGCCATATTGTACCTAGTATAAACCCTGCAACATCCGGATCACTAAAATGTGCAGGGGTAAAGTTTACTTTGTTGTATGCGGCACTCTCTTTACCAGCTGGATAAAGGAGGCATTGCTCTCTCTGGGAAAAAATACTTTGCAGATATTTAATATTGCATATATAATTTACAAAGGGACTGTATAAAATTAAACCCTTTTTGCTATTCAATATACATATTATGCATGACAAATACAGGTATACAAGTATTGTTTTTACATATAGTAAAAAACTTAATTTACGGTCAGCAACAGCAAAACAAGAAAAGAAAGTACTTTAAATGTGCTTTTATTATTTTTTAAAAAGGTGCTGAAAAAAATGACTAGTAAATACCTTGTACAGCCCCCTCCCTCCTCCCTCCCCTCC
>NW_027323725.1:0-1327 GCF_032062135.1 Pyxicephalus adspersus | reverse complement strand
TGCTGTTTCCTTA
The DNA here is from genome assembly GCF_032062135.1 of Pyxicephalus adspersus. Lineage (NCBI taxonomy): Eukaryota > Metazoa > Chordata > Amphibia > Anura > Pyxicephalidae > Pyxicephalus > Pyxicephalus adspersus. The sequence continues at coordinate 1,314 of NW_027323725.1, read as the reverse complement.
ACATAGAACTAATGTACGGCTGCTGTGCTTTGTATTTAAAGGGATAATTGCAATGGTTTGGAGTTAATTTTAATGTAATTTTAAAGGTTTAAATTGTTTAATGATATGTTTATGTCTTTTATACTATTTATATAAAACATTTATGTAAACTGTTAATACAGATTGCAACTGTACCTCTGATGTCACACTGAAATATGAAATATAGGACAACACAATAGTAACGTTTTTTAGGGTGTTTTATGTATGCAAACATGTATGCCTGTTGTACATAGATGTCAAGCTTTACCTACTGAGCTCTGTGAACAAGTGTAGGGGTGTAGTAGGGTGGGCATAAGTGGGAAAGCGGTGCCCTCCCTTTTTTCGGGAATGGGCATGCGTGCCCACTCCTACTTTGCAAAATATTATTTGGTGGTCTGCGGCTCTGGCAATTGTGTACCCCCTTTCTCCTGTCCATAACAGGCCCCTAAAGATTCTTACAATGGAAAACGATAAACAAGCAACAGTACTCACCAGACACCAATCCCCCAATCTAACAATGCACTCTTCACCTATAGCAAGCTCCTGGAGACTGGTTGAGTTTCCCAGCACCCGGTTGCCCCCAGGACCAGGAGGCCACAGATAAAGCAGTACCAAGATTCCAGCAGAGACAAGTCCAGAGCAAGAGGCCATACAAAGGTAATCTGTCTACCACACCAGAAATACAAGGGCAAGACACAAGCAGGGTCGGTGAGGCAAAAGGTTTGTCCATGAAGCATACACCTACAGGGTGTTAGCCCAACTTAACGCTTCAACAGGCACTGGGGACTGTGTACAGAGGCTATAAAGCCCTAGCAGCCAATGACAGTACAGGATTGAGTCAGGAATATGCCAGTAAAATCCAGGAAAAGTGCTGGGGATGTCAATAAAATACATCTCAGGCTGCACAGCTAAAGGGAAGCAGAGGCTGCTGATATTTCTTAGTTCTCCTTGCTGCTGATATCACTAGACAGAATAAATTGTGTTTGATACTGCAATGGCGCACAGCACGGGATCAGCAGTATCCTTGAATTGGCCACCATTTTGACTATAATAAATGCAGTATTTGTGAGATTGCCTTGTTATTGCTTGGACGGCCCAATCAAGTCCATGAGTCCTCCTTACTCAGTTAGTCTGACCTGGCTCAGCATACTACTGTGTGATATTCAACAAAGTGGACTACTAAACCACAGTAATCTTTTCTGCCATGCCACTCAAAATTCTGTACATTTTTAATTTGGAATCCTCTTTTCCAAAATCCAGTGCTTATCCCAGGAAAGGTCACTTCCACAAAAACAA
>NW_027323724.1:0-1329 GCF_032062135.1 Pyxicephalus adspersus | reverse complement strand
CTATACGATCGTTCATGTATATCGTGCAGGAACGTTCGTCGTTCGTTTTCCGACGATAATAATTGGAAGTGTGTACGTAGCTTAAGTGGTATTTTGGCTTCTACAAGATTTTGAAACAAGCTACTGAAGTGTAAAAAACAATATGATCAGTAGGGTTCTTTAGCTGTTTTGAAGTGGTCTGAGAAAACAGAAGAGTGCAGCTTGATCTGCCCACCCACCAGGATAAAGAAAAGGCATTAACACTGAAAGGGGGCTCATGTACAGGTAAAATATAATTAATGTAGTAAGAAAAGGTTTTTTGGATTTTCATTATCAAGTGTTTTAAAGAAAAAAATGAGAAATATTCAGGTAGAAAGCCCAAACACAAAAACACAGCAGATCCTGTAGTGAATATTAGGGATGTTGTACTCACCTCTGTGCTCATTAAGGCACCAAGCGTGGGTCTCCACAGATGCAAAACACTAAAACAAACAGGCAAAAGCTAAGAAAAAGAAATTGTGCACTTTTTTTTTTACAGGGTACCAAGATGCTCGAGGCAATGAACTGATTATATTTTAATACGGTAAATCAATCTTTTTCTATCCTATTGCAAGGTTGCAATGGGGAACACAGAGAAAGAAAGGACTCCTTTTATATGTTTTTTTTTCAAAGAAAGTATGAAGAACTACTGCCTGTTCTCCCTATAGCATGGTTTATCCACTGTAGCCTCTGTCTGGACATAGGTGGTGCCTGTTGGAAACATGAAGGAAGATTTTAGGTGTTCATCTGTATGTTATAAAATATCATGAGATTATGTTCAAAAATGGTAGGATACAAATGCCAGCAGAAGTTTAAATCCAACTTATCACCCTCCTTGGTTTCTGGATCTGCTGCTTCCTACTAGAACGTTGTGTACAAAGGTCTTACTGAACCTCTTCATAAACAAGTCCCTAAGTATCACTAAGCAAACCCGACACAAAAACTAGAAGATCCGACATAGAAACTAGAAGACCCAAGATACCACATAGAGTGGTTTTCATGGGGGATTTTAAAGGCACATACCCTCATGTAATGACCAAATCAATCTTGTGTTGATTTAAAAACAATATATTTTAATTGGTATTTATTATTAAAAAACATATACATTTTGACAAGTTACAGCCACATAAAACATTCTTAGTATATTTGCATAGGTTGCTCCAATTGAGATCCTAGTGCAATCATCAATTCACATTTGTTTATACCGTGTTTCCCCGAAAATAAGACACTGTCTTATATTTTTTTGGGCTTCCAAAAACACACTAGGTCTTATTTTCAGGGTAGGTCTTATATACTTTTTTTAATGAAAAA
>NW_027323723.1:0-1329 GCF_032062135.1 Pyxicephalus adspersus | reverse complement strand
TTAAATGAGCAGAAAGTAGGAGCAAGCCGAATAGGACGAGGAAGACCATTCCAGAGAGTTGGAGCAGCTCTAGAGAAGTCTTGTATCTGTGCGTGTGATGAGGTTATGAGTGAGGACGTTGCAAAGAAAGCGGAGGTGTGAGCCATAGAAACCTCTAGCCTTGCACACAAAGTGTAGTGTAGAAACTTTCATCATCAACAGTTGATATATCTATCTTTCACTGGATTACATTGAAAATAGGTCCCACAGAAATAATGTCCTCCTAAAAAGTATCCAAAATAACAATGGAGCAGACTTTCTGCATTACACTGTGATTCACATCTTGATCATTCCAGAGAACAGGAGGGCAAAGTTTGCGTCTGGAGGAAAAGAAGTTTAAGCTCCTGATAAGGAAGGGATTCTTCATTATAAGGTCTCCCTCAGGAAGTAGTTTCAGCAACTACTATAGATCGCTTGAAGAAAAAGCTGGATGTTTTTCTAGAAGCACAGAATATAATTGGGTATTAAAACTGTAAAGATAACAGTGACTGTTGATCCAGGAAACATCCAATTGCCTCATGGAATCAGGAAGGTTTTTTTTCCCCTGTGGAAGCAAATTGCACCAGGAGTTTTTTGCCTTGCTCTGAACTTATGTCTTATAGGGTTTTTTATCTGGGATATGTTTATTTCACTAGTGGTTGAACTTGATGGACTTATGTCTTTTTTCAACTTGACCTACTATGTAACAATGTTTGTAACTATGACACTGTTCTAACTGATAAATATTCTTTCTTGTTGTCTTTAATCTCTGAGATTCTGTGTACACCATTATAGCTGTCTTTAATACTATTACTGTGCCATGATCCTACCACTCTAGTTTTATGCTGGTTCTGGGATCTGGCTGTTCCTTAGAAGGAACTACCTCAGTCATCCTACTACCTGGTTCTTTTAGGGGGTCTCCAAACAGACCATCAGAGATGAGACAGGGGATCCCAATTAGGAAGATTTATTGTTGCAACAGAGAAAGCTAAATCTATAGCAGTTAAAACACAGAAACAAGGAAATACATCAATCTTTATAGTCATGCAGAATCACTCACTGTATAGGAGGGCTTAAGCCATTATCTAATTTTCATTAAGCAGATTGGTTAATATCAAATTGAAAGTCCATATAAGCATAATAGTTCACGAAAAGTTAACTATGGATAAAGTGAATAAAGCATGTGTCTAACATTTTTGTCCTCCATCCAAAATTTTTGTTTAAAGGTGCGTACACACTTCCAATTTTTATCGTTCCAATCGAACGACGAACGATCGATTGGGCAAAAAATCGTTCGTAAAAAAGTAACCA
>NW_027323722.1:0-1329 GCF_032062135.1 Pyxicephalus adspersus | reverse complement strand
CATTTAAGAAGGCATCACTGTACATTTTCATCCAAACACCAATCTCTTCTATGCATATAGCTCTAATTTCAGCAATAGCATCCCTGAAAAAGACACAAATATCAGGAAGTTGCACAACAAACATAATAGTAGCATTTTATGTTGATTTGCCTTATATAACATACCGGTATCTATGTACGAACACTCCTTTGAAAATTGCATTCATCATGTTTTCTATCTCATCCTGGTTTTCTTGTAGCTGTACAGGAGGAAGTACAAAAAAGTTTTACAAAAGTATAAACTAGCAAAAGTTCATATAAACTAGAATATTTAAGTTTGTGAAGCTTAGTGGATTGTCAGGGCACAATACAGTGTGCCAGTAGTGTTCTTTACAAGCAGGCGATAGGACACTTAGGGAGTGAAAGAGATGTTTGCACCAAGAGTAGGGGCAAGGTGGCCTGGAGGGGCGAGTTAGCCTGGAGGGGCATCAGGGAAGTGATGTGACGTGAATGAGGCGTAAGGTTGCCAGAAAGAATGCATAGTAAACCGGAGGTTAGGTTGCTAGCAGTGATTTACTTTGAACTGGGGGTAGTTACTGATGTGTTATGAGCCGACATGCCAAGGCAAGGAAATGTATTTGACCACTCTAACTTAATTTTTTCTTTTATCTTTAACCTCCCTAGCGGTAATCCTGAGTGTGACTCGGGGTGGCTTTTACATGCAAAAAGCGGTAACCCAGAGTCACACTCGGGGTAACTTTAAGAGCCCCCCTTACCTTTGCCCTGCGCTCCAGCGGCGATTGGATGGTCCTGCTGTGAAGCCGGGACGCAATGTAATCTGCTTTTAAATGGTTTTTACAGTACAAAAACACCACACAACATGAAATAAAAATAAAAGTACATTTTTAATTTTATTTTAAGATTACATTGTCTATTTCATTATTTTTTAAAGTTATTATTTATAATTATGCATTATATTATAATTTATGATTATAATAAATATTATTATTATACCCAGGAGTTAATCCTAAGAATTACAAGCACACAATATAAACAAAAATTTCTATGCAAAAAAAAAAAATAGGATCACTTTTTGCATCAAAAAACTGACAGAATTAGAACGCTAGGGGGGTTAATCCAGTCAAATATGCAGATAAGGCAAGTCAGATACCCTTATCCAACACCTATTATAAGTGTTGCAAACCATTTAAGCTTGTTTGCACTATCCTCCAAAAAACATTAAGCACTCTTCTTAAACTAACCTCCTTTCTTTTCTGCAGTAAAAGTTCCAGTCTGTCATTGGCTCTCTTTCCAATCATCTTGTTTCTCTCTGCCTCATACTGCCTTTGGG
>NW_027323721.1:0-1329 GCF_032062135.1 Pyxicephalus adspersus | reverse complement strand
CAGCAAGATATCATACAAGTCTCTGTTGTCTGGCCTTTATATATGTGAGCTTGGGTATTCTCGAGGTTCTCTCTCTTGCTTTCTGCTATGGGAACCTACTGCTAAGTGAAAAGGCTGACTACTGACAGAGAAATGAAAAAGGTACTGCGTGTTAGGGGACACCCTGTTAGCCATGAACTGACCCAAGTTTAGTTTGTGGCTTTTTTTGTTTCATGCAATGGACCGTATTAAGGTGTGGAGACAGCAGAGGTCCATATGAAACCTGGATACCTGCTCTGCTCCCAGCTTATACAGAATGGAAAACAGAAGAGTTGCCTGTCTGCATCCTACCCAGCCAGGGCCACCGCTTCTCCAAAACACTGAACTTGGAATTTCTCAAAGTGAAATGTGAAGTATTCTTCCAAAAACATGTGTGCATGACTTAAATGACTTATAGCATGGACCTTTAAATACAAAGAAAGTTTCCTTATACATCTCTAGTCAGACGGGTTCTCCTTAATGCCTCCCTTCAAAAGTACTTGGATCTCTCGGCTTCTTTTTCATCCCATTGTTTTGACTTAGAGCCGTGCAGCCATGCAGCTACAGACACAGGGGCATGGAATTTTTTCATTATCAGTTGACATTTTAATGCATGACTGGCAGCGCGTACAATGAGACAAAATGTGGTTTAATGACATTTTTTCTTTTGATAAAAGACAATGGGACATAATACACGCTTCTATAATCTTTGGCAGGATTCTTGCAACCTTGTACAAGGATGAGTTGGCTTAGCTTCAAATGCAAAGACCGTAAGGTTAACTTGCAAGATGTAGGGCAAAAGTGAATTGATTCTAATCGCTTTCATTACAGAAACTCAAAATTTCTTGCATTACTAAATGACCGAAACAAACGAAGTTGCTTTTTAATGGTAGGGGTGCAGCTGAAGCCTACAAAGGCCAAAGATGTCCTGCAGCATCCAATGCAATTGCCCTGATTTATTAAAGCTCTCCAAGGCTGGAGAAGATACACTTTCATCAGTGAAGCTCGGTGCTTCAGCAAACCTGGAATGGATTTCTTAAAAGCCATTTGTTAGAAAATGGTTTTGTTCCTGGACCAGATACATTCCAGGTTTGCTGGATCACTCCATATGTATCTTCTCCATTCTTGGAGAGCTTAATAAATGTGGGTCATTGTTTCGAAGTTCAGAGGAACATAGAACCCCCTCCTCATTGCTCAAACTCCAGTTTGAGCATTGTTGAAGTTCCTGCACTGGCTGCAGTTTTAGGGCCCAGGATGGCATTTCCCTAACCCCATTGCCCAATTGTAAATTAGGACAACGAGCCATTACCA
>NW_027323720.1:0-1329 GCF_032062135.1 Pyxicephalus adspersus | reverse complement strand
CTACAAATTAATTAGTGAAAAAGCAGATGTTTAATAAGAGCATCTAACTGGGGAGAACCCGGTTTCTAATAAAAAAAGAAAAAAGAAAACATAGCTGATGATAAAGCATTGTATACAGAATATGAAAATGCATAATGAATAGTAATAGCTTTCTATCAAATAGTAGAGAACTTTTGCTCTTGCTTTTAATGTGCTCTGAACCCAGACATGTTTATAGATGTTACTTCTGGATCAAGGTTTAAGGGAAAAAATCAGGTGTTCACAGTATCCCCCACCACTCTTCTGGACAAAGCCATGGAGGTCCCAGACACTTAGGATAGAGGTGAACCTGGAATATACTGTGAAGGGGCGTCAGGGGGAGGTTCATTTCCTTTTGTGTACAGTTGCTAAAATGGCGTAAAACTGCTTCCAGAACACCTGGTTGTTAGGTGGTTAAAGTGCATGTAAACCTTAGCCAATGTTTGTTTTTTCTCAGGGTGGGCGCTCTGATGTAGCAATGGTGGAGTATCCTCAGAGATAGGTACACACGTCAGATGATTCTCATTCAATTATCATTGCAGGGCTAGTAAAGGACAAGAATCTGGCGTGTGTACGTCGGCTGCCCAACGTTGTTCATGGATCTGTCCTGGCAGATCCACGAATGACCGTAATGCAAATGAAGGGGAGGGAGCACAGCGGGGGGCTGCTCCGTTGTTCTCGCCCTTCCTAGCGCTCGTTTATGCATCTTTCAGTTTTTTGTCGTTGGAAAGGATTGTGAAATATCCTTTCCAGCGACAAAAATTTAAGGTGTGTACGTAGCCTTAGACTCCATGGGTAGCACTTGGACGGGCCGTTGTCTCTGCAAAAAAAGAAGTTCCTGTACAAGAACCATCATGACAGGATCATTAACTAGTAGTGAAAATAATGAGTAGTGATAAATGAAATTAGATATAGAAGCTTGGTGAGTTGGTTTAGTTCTACATTAAAGGCCAGTTTCTATTTCTATTTTTATTAACTAATAATAATGTGAATGTTAAAAATTTCAGAAAAAAAGTATAGGAAACATGGGTCTCATTTACCCATACTTGTATCTGATCCATACTTTCAATGGAGCCCTAGCTCCTGTCCAAAGGGCAAAAGGACTGGGCAGCAAATATATTGGATTGTGTATTTGCCCATGGCTCAAACGTCAACATATACATAGAAATGGAATATCTAACACATAATTATATTCCATCGTTCTTTTTTATCCTTTCACATCTCAGTACCTCCTATATGTATGAAAACTGTTCTGTAATTCAGTGCCTTGTACACTGTGGCAGAGGGGCCCTCATGCAGCAACTTTTATGC
>NW_027323719.1:0-1330 GCF_032062135.1 Pyxicephalus adspersus | reverse complement strand
CCCAGTATAATAAGAGTGGAAGGGGGCAGAAATCCAGTATAATAAGAGTGGAAGGGGGCAGAAAGCCCAGTATAATAAGAGTGGAAGGGGGCAGAAAGCCCAGGATAATAAGAGTGGAAGGGGCACCCACAGCAGAAAGCCCAGTATATTAGGAGTGGAAGGGAGACCCACAACAGAAACCTTAGTCTAATGACGGCAGAGAGGGGGCTTTGGGCCATTATGCACTGATGAGATCGGAGATGAACCATCATGTACAGAATAGAATAGAAACTGTCCATTGTGCACCCAGGGGAGTGGCAGCGGCCAATCATCTACCGAATGGGGCAATGATGGGCCATTGTGTGGAAATGGCTATGGGCTAATATGTTCTGATGGGGGTGGTGATGGGCCATGATGTATTGACATAGGGTGTATTGGGCTATCATGTAGTTAATGGGCCTGCAATGGGCCATTGTGTATTGATGGGGGTGGGTGATGGGCCATGATGTACAAAATTTAGGCAACATTGGGCCATCGCATAGAGATGGGGGTGACGATAAATCTTGATGTACAGAGGGGTGCTGCATTGGGCCATCATATATTGATGGGTGTGGCGATAATGATGTACTGATTTAGGCTGCAGCATAAAATAATCTGATGCAAGCTGCAGGTTTTCTGATGACAGCCACTGGCTGGATTCAGTAAGCCAGTGCTCAGAGAAGTGGTGATGTGTCAAATGCAGTCTCCTCTTCCAGATTCACTTTTCCTAGAGGCAGAGCAGAGAAACAAGAAAAGGCTTGAATTTTTTGTTCATAAAATAGGCCAGAAGTTTTGCTCTCTCCATGGTGCTGAATGAGTTAATCACACACACAGAAGAGTCTGGTGGATGCAGACAGCTCCTGGAAAGGGGATGGTGGTCTAATCATGGCTGTGGAGCTGGTGTTTCAATAGTGCTGATTGCATTTTTGCCAAGTGTTTTCTGATTGAGTTGATCTGCCGGTATATAACAGGTGTAGAAGGGGTGTTCGTGAGTGATGGGTGGCAGCTGTTTCTTTAGCTGAATGCTCTCACATTCAAGTGTCTGGTTTCTGCCAGCAGAAAGGATCTCCACATCCTGGAATTCGAGCTATACACAGGCATCCATGTAAACCTGTCTGCCAGGATGTCACCAAGCAACATGACACTGTCAGGAGCCACGTTACAGGATGTCTCTATGGAGATGGACAGGGGTCACCCAGTGGGAGGAGGTCTCTATAGAGAGGGACAGGGGTCACATAGTGACAGGATGTCTCCATGGAGAGGGACAGGGGTCACATAGTGACAGGATGTCTCTATGTAAAGGGACAGAGGT
>NW_027323718.1:0-1330 GCF_032062135.1 Pyxicephalus adspersus | reverse complement strand
ATCTTAGCAGATATCAACAGGAACACAGGATAGCTCAACACTCCAGCTATTCACAACCCAGCAGTGAATATCAACCGCACAGCATGAAGTGTGAGGCCAGACTAAATGGAGGAGCAGTAATGACCAGCACCTGCACCTGATGTAAGGGGAGCGGTCATTACAAACAACAACACAGAAACAAGTCAAACCAAAGAGGCTGTCAGATATTCACATATGCAGCTTGTCTGACAGATCCTCAAACTTCTGTCACGGAAGGGACCGTGACATTTAGTTGGGTTATGGTGCCCATTCATTGTGAATAAAATTTTGAGTCAAACTGTCTCCAGTCAAATTTGAATTTTGCCTTGTATCTTTTTTTATATATGAGAAATATGTGAATTTCAGTAATTTTCCTTTCTTTCATAATCCTGAGAAGAAAGAACCTACAGCACTATTGCTTTTAGTTGGTGTATCTCCACTCTGAGTTTTATTTAAAATGTATATAATGAAAATAATGATATAATAAAAAAATAGTTTCTCCACAACATTATTAGAACATGCACAGCTCTCTTGGAATATACTGGCTTTCTGCCTTTAATACCTATAACAGCAGGTAATATGTTTACTGTATCAACTAGCAGTGGTTGATTTCCATACACAATAATGATTTCTAACTTTCATGTATGCGTATAGTTATATGGTTTTCCACAATACAATATTTTGCCATAAAGCCATACATGCAAGATCTCCTTATTACAAAGCCAAATTGGCAGCTTCAAGTCCTTTCCTGAAGGTTGCCCTAGGAAAGTAGAATACCAGATCCCTCAGGAACTTTTATTTAAAAAAAATGATACTTACCATTATAGGTTGAAAGCTGTTGATTCCTCCACTACTTCAATAGGTCCCACGTTGTCCTATTTTCCTTCTTCCCATCACTGGACAGGTGTTGCCATTTTCTTCTGTTGACATTACCTGATCTTGCACTGTGCTAGCATGAGATCAGATGGCGCACCTTCCTGTAAATGCTGCTTTTTATATAATTTAGAGGTTAACAGAAATTTGATGTTGGGTTGACAAACTATTGGCAACTATATGACAAATTATTATTATAATGATTATTAGAACAATATACACTTTCATAACCCAATATATGTCCTATAGCTCAATTGTGTTATATAGCTTTTATGTACAACATTTTCTGTATTCAGCAGAATTGCCCATGAAGTTAATGCCATGTAGCATCAACCTGTCAGTGAAAATAAGTGGTGTGTTTTATCTGCTTTTCACTATTTCCTTTATTGTATGCTTTTAAACCTGTAGAACCACTTCTGGATTACAATTACAAAAAATA
>NW_027323717.1:0-1330 GCF_032062135.1 Pyxicephalus adspersus | reverse complement strand
GCCATTGTTAGGGGAGATGGCTCTGTTCCCACAATGTGACCCCTGTGTTCTGGGGGTCTGCGGGCAAGTAGCTTATTAGAATCTGGAAGCCCCCTTTATTAAGGGGCCCCCAGATATCTGCCTTCTCAAACAGGGCAACAAGAACGGGGTACATACATTGTACATAATACCCCCTACCCGTTTCCAGAAAGGATTAAAACAGTGTGTGCTTCATGTGATACATGTGTGCACCCATTCCAGCATGGGGAGAGCCGCCCCTTGCCAGACTGGCTGAATGCAATAACAGAAGCATATGTTTTTTTTATGTACAGTGAGGGAAAGAAGTATTTGATCCCCTGCTAATTTTGTACGTTTTCCCTCTGGCAAAAAAATGACCAGGCTATAATTCTAATGGTAGGTTTATTGTAGTTGTGAAAGATAGAATAACAACAAAAGAACCCTCAAAAACTCAGTGCTCAAAAGTCAGAGCTTAAAGTGCATTGTAATGAGTGAAATAAGTATTTGATCCCCTATCAACCAGCAAGACTTTAGGCTCCCAGGTGTCTTCACTGTATGCAGGTAACAAGCTGGCTGAGGGAAAGAAGTGCTTACCCAAGATTTCAGGGTACATTGCCCCGTCCATTGTCCCTTCGATGCGGTGAAGGTGTCCTGTCCCCTTAGCAGAAAAACACCCCCAAAGCATAATGTGTCAGCCTCCATGTTTTTTGGTGGGGATGGTGTTCTTGGGCTCATAGGCAGCATTCCTCCTCCACCAAACATGGCAAGTTGAGTTAATGCCAAATAGCTCAATTTTGGTCTCATCTAACCACAACACTTTCACCCAGTTCTCCTCTGGATCATTTAGATGTTCATTGGCAAACTGCAGACGGCCTGTACATGAGCTTTCTTGAGCAGGGGGACCTTGCGGGCTCTGCAAGATGTCAGGCCTTCACGACGAAATGTGTTACCAATTGTTTTCTTGGTGACTATGGTCCCAGCTGCCCTGAGATCATTGACAAGTTCCCCTGTGTAGTTCTGGGCGGCTTCGTCACCGTTCCCATGATCATTGCAACTCCACGAGGGGAGATCTTGCATGGAGCCCCAGACTGAGGGAGATTGACAGTTATTTTGTGTTTCTTCCATTTGCGAATTATCGCACCAACTGTTGTCACCTTCTCACCAAGCTGCTTGGTGAAAGTTTTGTAGCCCAGTCCAGCCTTGTGTAGGTCTACAATCTTGTCCTTGACATCCTTTTACAGCTCTTTGGTCTTGGCCATGGTGGCTAATTTGGAATCTGATTGATTGCTTCTGTGGACAGGTGTCTTTTATACAGGTACTGTAACAAGCTTGG
>NW_027323716.1:0-1330 GCF_032062135.1 Pyxicephalus adspersus | reverse complement strand
GTTGGGAAAAGTAAATGGAGAATTGTTTTTTTCCGGGATGCCAGTTTTCTGCAGAAAGTGCAAGAGATATGGGCATGTGCAAGAAATGTGTAAAGCGACCGTATGTATGGTGTGTGGTTCATTGGAGCATTCAAGTTTACAGTGTAATGGGAACAAGAAGTGTTTTTTGTGTGGAGATGATGGACATTTATACATGTTTTGTCCTCATCGGAAAAAGGCTGGTGGTGTGGAGGAGGTGATGGAGGTGGATGAGGAAGGAGGAGAGAGTAAAAAAGTAGGTGGAGGGAAGGTGGAAAAAGATGGTGTACGTGGTAAAGGGGTGGAACCTGCATTTAAAGAACCTTTAGTGAATCCCCAGGAGGAGGTAGAAGGGGAAAAGGAAAATGTGGAGGTCAAAAGGAAATTGAAGGAGAAAAGGGATACAAAGGTGGAGGGGAAGGCTGGAGAAGAAAGTGAATGGGAGGATGTGGAGAGTGAGGAGGAGGAAGGAAAAAGCATGAAAATAAAAACCAATCAGCCTGCACCAGTGAAACCAGTGGTGTGTTCCCAGGAGAAAGTACAAAAGGGAAAAATAGAAGATTTTTTGGAAGTGCAGACGCAAATACTTTGTTTTTTTGGATGGAGAAAATGGAAGAAATCCAAAATGAATGGTCAGATAAAGTAGATATGATGGTACCAAGTTGGCTAAACGAATTGGTGGAGAAGGTGGATTTGAAGCAAGATAGTGATTATAGCCTCCTTCTGCTATATCATGTGTGTAGGGGGGGGAGGTCACGAATAGTGAGGATGTTTGGAGAAATGCCAGAGTGGCAAAAAATGGGCTATTATTTTCGGTTTAGAACCACATAATATGTAAAGTGGGTGAAAGTTTTTAGTTGTATTATTGGCTGACCATAAAATATGTAAGGTTGGCGGTAATTTTCTTAGTTTATATTAAGAAGGGTTTTTGAAATGTATATTTTGATGATATGTATTAGAGTTGGTCTTCCTAAATGGAAAATGGGAATGTTTTGGTTTGTTGTAAAAGTTTTGTTTTATGTAAAGTAGTTTCTTCTGAAATAAGTATGGTATTTTTTTTTGGAAAAGTTATGTATATTATGTAGTGGAAACTGAGTTTAAAGTTTCCAAACTGTAAAATCATACTTTGTGATACTTAAAGGAGTGTTTATGTTATGAGGGTTTTTTGTCTGGAACAATTATGGAAAATATTTTGGAAAGTTATGTATGTTATGTATTGGGAACTGAGCTTGAAAGTTTCCAAACTGCAAAATTATATTTTTTTGTGAAATACCTAAAGGAATTAAAACATAAGTTTTTAAATGATGAAACA
>NW_027323715.1:0-1331 GCF_032062135.1 Pyxicephalus adspersus | reverse complement strand
CTACTACTGGTGCATTTCTGTAGACATTTTTCCTTGGATGAACAATTATTCCACATATCTGTGGAACTAAGAGTCATGCTTTGAAGGCATCTCACAGGAAAACAAGGAAAAAGTTTAAACATAGCTTAAAAATGATTAAATAGCAAGTCTCACCTAATTGTAAAAAGAAAACAAATTCAAAGTGCAGATTTAACAGGTTGAGTGGCTATTAGAAGCATGCTTAATTGGGTCAGGAACCAGTTCTTTGTGGATAACTGAAAACAAGGGGGTGGCCTTATAGACTGAATAATTAGGTTTAAAGATTTGGTCCATCATACAGGGTTTCTGTGAAACATGGAAGAGAGGATGATCAACAAAAACTTTGCTACAGTGAATGGCAAGTGTAATAAGTAAACCAGTCTACAAATTCAACACAATTGTGTAAATAAGGGGAAATCAACCTACAAGAACTAGGTAAAGTAGGGTGCCAGTTAAATTTTTTGGAGGTCTTGATATATGCTTCTTGTCTTGGGACATTAGATTGTGAGCCTCTTTGAGAGACAGCTACTGACAGGACTTTGTAAAGCGCTGCGTAATATGTCAGTACTATATAAACACTGTATAATAATATTGATAATAAATAGTGGACAATATAACCTCCTGAGTGATCTTTGCATTAAATTGTTGTAATAGGGGAATAGATAAAGAGGGAAGAAAAACAATACCCCCATCTGGGTAAAAGCAGATTTGGGCAAAAAATTAGCATGATAATCTTTGAAACTCCTATTTATATGGGCTAGGTGTGCTGCTATGTGTTTTATAAGATTTAGGATCTTTTAAAAGACAAAATAGGACTCTGGTTTACAACAGTTGTCCAGGTTTGTTGCCAAATGTATGAGAGTTCTTGTTCTGCGCACTAGTCAAACTGTCTTTTGGGAGAATGACATACCTCATTATTGGCTTGCCTGAACTAGGGAAGAAATTGATTTTCCCATCCTCAATACTTGCCTAAGGTATTTATACACTTTGCCCCCTCCTATAGTATGAAAAGACCTTTATAGTAAGTACATAGAGATCACTTTTTTTTCCTGAGTAGTAGGTGTTAGCAATCCATTTTTTTCACCTAAATGCTTACTCAAGCCAGTGATAGAAAATATTCTTTAAATTAGCCTCTATATATATGGTTTGGTTTATTTCCTATCTTACTTTTATCTCTTGCTTTTATTACTTTTTTCCTTCTATGCATCAATTTTTTCCTCTGGAATTTTATAGAATGACTCTTGCTGAGAAAAATATCAAGCGTCTCATGTATTTTGTAACACGGCTGTAGGGAACACAAACATAAAAAGCAC
>NW_027323714.1:0-1331 GCF_032062135.1 Pyxicephalus adspersus | reverse complement strand
TTTTTTTCAGACTGGTAATCAAACAATAGATAAACTAAACTTAGAACTCCATCCAAAATGGATTGCCTTTTAAAAGATAAAATAACAAAACCTTAATTCCAGAGATTTACCTTCAATCCAGAGACTTCCCCCACAGCAATTTGCTTTGACACTGGATGGATCACTCTAATGACCAGAATCATCCATCCCTCTTCCACCAGGCCCAGGTAGACCTGGACCTTCCCAAGCCTGTGACTGGATTGTTAAGGAAGAAATTCAGGTCGGATTCAGAAACTGACACCACTTGCATTTACACAAAATATTTAATGACATATTAATCCTAACAGAGAAACAATGAATGTGTTTTATATTTTTATCTATCTGAAAATTCCCTTTCAGATTGAAATCCCTTTTTCTGTTTTTCAGTTAAACAAGGAGAGCAGGTAATCCAGGACTGTGTTGACAAGGGCAAGGAAGTCGGTCAAAACTGTAAGTATACGTACACATAAATAATAAATAGCAGCATAATTAAAAAAACAAAAAAAAAACAAAAACAATCAAATTATTAGATATGCACAATATACTCAAGTATAAACCAAGCGTTTTACTTGGTAATGCTATTAGAAAAAGAATCTTGGTTTATGCTCACACCACTAGATGGCACTGTATACTCATGTGAAATGTAAGTGTATAACAAGCTCTTGCCATCTGAAGCGGAGTTTGTAACATATCACCATCTAATGGTTGCAAATAATATTGCACAAAAGATTATTTAATAGCATAACTGAAATCACAAAATATTTTAACATGTAAAAATATCTGAGTTAAGCTTATTTTCTTTTTCCTCTTTTTAAAAAAAACACACACATGGATTTATGGATTTACATTCAATATATTGGCATTTCAGTTCATTGTTGTATTGAATGTTAGCAGTACAGGCTGCATTTTGTGCCCTAGGTTTATACTAGAGTAAATATAGTTATACTGTTTTTATGGTTAGAGTAGGTACCTTGAACAAACATTTCTAAATCTAAAACAAAAATGTAATGATTTGCAGCATACCAGTCCTTAAATATACTTTCCTTAGAGGTTTTTTTTCTTAGGTAAACTACTAGTCTATTACATCCACATGACATGTTTGTGTCCAAGCCAGTGTTACCCACACATCTGTCCCCATAAATACAGGGAAGAAAAAAAGCGTAGACAGAAACAGCCAGAAAGTGCGTTATTCACCAGATCACCAGCTAAATAAAAAAAGGAAAACATTTAGAAATAGTAAATAATGCAGCCTTTATATCTATGGACCGGTAATCTGCATTGTATTTTGTTTTTTTTGGATTTAGGTACTCAGG
>NW_027323713.1:0-1331 GCF_032062135.1 Pyxicephalus adspersus | reverse complement strand
TGAAGAGAACTACAAAGAGATGTGGCAGAGGAGGAGTGGTGGAAAGTATGGATGAGTCTGGCTGCAGACTTCATAATAGATTGTAGAGAGTCAGGTTAGTGGAATACCAGAGAGGAGGAGGTTAGAGTAGTCCAGACGAGAAATGATTAGAGCGTGTACAAGGAGTTTGGTGGTCTCTGGGGACAGGTAAAGGGGCGGATTTTGGAGATGTTGCGCAGGTAAAAGTGACACGACCTGAAGATGTTCTGAATATGGGGGGTAAATGAGAGGGCAGAATCAAGGGTGACGCCAAGACAATGCCCCTGATTCATCAAGCCAAATCGGATTATCGATCGCGCATTCGTATTAGCGATCCGGAATCGTGCGCGATCGCGCTATTCAACAACAGAAAAAACTCGCGCACGGAGCCGCGCTTATCCGACAGCTTTTTACTGGCGATCTTGTATTAAAAGTCACTGTTCCCCTAAAAAATCATTCTTTTTAATGGCACACATATTACCCTTAGTCCTAAAAAAAAATGTTTGCGCTGTTACATTTTTTTAAACATTTATGTGCGCTAAGAAAAACGCATATTTTAAAAACACTAATTTCTTTCCTGTTTGCCAAGAGTTAACCGAGTTCAACTCCTCTCCATAGGCGCCTATGTAAAAGCTTCCGATGCCTTAATTTTTAGGCTCTATATAAACATGGGATAAATAGATATAAAGTTCTACAAAGCATTTATTTGGTATCCTGGCTTCTGGCCTAGAATTTATTTTTTTTTGCACTGATAATAATAACTTACCTAAAACACAGAGGCTTGAAATCTTCCTGATGACATCATGAAAACCAATAAAGATGATTTGAGAAGTTTTCGTAAACTGGAAACCATAACATGTTTGAGTTCATCCTTTGTGTTATTGATAAAATGCTTACTTGAAACATAGTTTACCCTGTTTTTTTTGTACAAATATTCTTTCAATTTTATGCACTCTGTTTTCTATATATATACATTATAGATGTGTAGGTTTTCTCTCTAGTGGCTTGACTATCTGTGTCATTTAGTCAGCACATTTGCTATGTGTCTGCTGCAAGAAAATCAGTTAGTGGACTAGCCTCTAGAGAATTCCTTTAATATATGTTTTCAGGAAAAAGGCCATTAAAAGAGTACTGTAGTAACACTTCTGATAAGCTAAGATAAGCAATCAAGGTAGAACATGTTAAAAAAAGAGAAAAAAAGGCCTCTATCTCTAAATTTAATGAAAAGTACATACAAAGTAAAAAAAATAGGTGTGAACTTAGTGAGATAACTCAAAACACAAATGCAGTATATATTATTCACTACACTTCCA
>NW_027323712.1:0-1332 GCF_032062135.1 Pyxicephalus adspersus | reverse complement strand
GGGTTTGGATTAGGTGTGTGGGGACATTTGCTGAGGGTTGTTTTCTGCCGGTTGCTTGGGTGCTAAAGAGGATAATTTTGTTTTTGGGGTATTGGTTAAAAAAAGAAGGCATGGTTTTTTCCATGGGAGGGGATTTTTGCTTGGCCATTTTTTCTAGTAAGGATTTTGGTTAATTGAGAGAAATTCGTTTTTTTTTTTGTTTTTTTTTAGGAAACATAACTAAAGCCGTCCTTACCTAATGTCATATCTAGTAATGCAATGAGTGGGATTCCCATTGTTGTTACTTCTGATTTTTTTAACTGGCCCCCTTAAAGCGTACCTAAATTTAGAATTTTTACTTTACATAGAAGGGTAGACAACCCTTTATTTTAGGTAAAAATTTTGTAGCCCCCCCTAATTCTCAAAAGCCTAGGTGATCAAGATGAATGGGAGCACGGAGCCTCCGGGGATATCTACGTCACGCATCCCGGGAGGTTCATGGCTGCTCCTTCTGCACATGCCTGAGCATCTCGGACATGCACAGAAGAAGCCCTTTCATCAATTAGTAAAAAAATTGCCGGTCTCACAGATACAAAGTGAGATCGGCAAGTTTTTCCCCAATCTACATCACCTGATCCCATGTCTGCACAGTGCAAGATAGGAAGAAGAAAGGAGAAGAGGACCAAAGACAGATACTGGGACAGGAAGAAACCTCCCGACGGATCTGCCGGATTGAAGGTAAGTGTGCTTTTTGTGTTTTGTGTTACTTTTGGGTTTACTTCTGCTTTAAGGTTTGGTGCCTTTGCTTGTCTTGACTGGCTAGCCTGGGATAATTTAACTACTGTGAATGCATAATGGAGTTAATTCATTCTGACACTTAATGCATGCTGAGATTTGCTAGCAGGCAGGCAGGAAACATTTAGTGCAGCACAGACTGTACCACAAATCCTACCAGCTAGCAGGTATGTATTTTTCAGTTTGAACCGTTCTGAAATTCCAATGAAACTATACAAACTGTAATCTACTATATGCTAGGAGAAGGATCTTCACTTTGTTTTTGCTCACTGCATTGTAATCTGACTAGCTGTCTGAGATATAAGTAGAAAAATGGGTTCTAGTACTGTCTGGTACCATAACCAGTGAGTTTAATTCACCCTGAAAGGGATCTGCTGGGGACAGCAAACATAAAGAATATTCTTTCATTGCTTAAGCTATCTACAGATCCATATTCCTCCGAAGACCTCTAAGTCTTTGGGGGGATAATTTCATGGCTATCCAAGCTGAACCTGTAATTTCTGCAGAGAGATGGTAGAATGAAGAATGAGATTGGCACTGGAATTCTGCACAATATAT
>NW_027323711.1:0-1332 GCF_032062135.1 Pyxicephalus adspersus | reverse complement strand
TGACAACAGGAGTAGGAGAGGACCCTGGCCCGAAGAGCTTACAAACTAGGAGGTGGGGAAGTATCACACAATAGGAGGGGGAGAAGGAATAGGGGAAGTAGTGAGGGTTTTAGGAGATAGGAAAAGATGGTTAGGCAAGTTTGAAAACATGGGTTTTGAGGGCTCTTTTAAATGAGCAGAAAGTAGAAGCAAGCCAAATAGAACGAGGAAGCCAATTTCAGAGAGTCGGGGCAGCTCTAGAAAAGTCTTGAGAGCCGTGCGTGTGATGAGGTTATGAGTGAGGAAGTCATTAATAGGTCATTAGAGGAGCGAGCTAGGGGAGTATTTTTTCTATCAGGTCAGAAATGTAAGTGGGACAAGAACTGTGGAGGGATTTGAAGGCAAAGCACAGGAGCTTAAATTTTATTCTGCCTACCATAAACAATATTATTTTTAGTAAAATCCTTGTTTTCTCCTTTTTATAATTCCTTCTGATTTTTCAAGAGCAGATTCCTGGTGGTGGTGCCTGTATAATAGGCAATAAAATGCACAGTTTTTCAACCTTTTTTCATGCTTTCCTCACTTTTTCACTTTTTGAAAGCCTAAGCCAAGTTTGTTTGGTGCAAGCGTCAAAATGAGCTACAATGGGCAAGTGGTTTTCATTGCAATTCCACATCTTTCACTAATGAAAATGCCTGCTATTAGCAAAGTGCAAATAGCAAAAATAAAATTAATAAAAAGAGTATATAAATTATATATATATATATATATATATATATATATATATATATATATATATATATATAGTCCCATTTTTTTATTCCAGATTTGGCTAGTCTGTCTCTGTAGGTACTTTAATGGAAACCTTGGCTTTGGTTATTCAGGAAACATTATACACTAGTTAAAGTACAGTATCTTTTTGGAAAAAAAACAGAATCTTTTTATACATTTGAAAGGGATGCTTAAACAGGTTATTTCCATATCCATCCAAAGTGAATACACATAATTAATGGAGGACTTTAAAGGTATTGTAGGCAAATGCATAACTCATATTTATAAAAACACCAAATAATCTTGAGTACAGGTAGTACTTGGGTTACATATGAGATAGGGACCGTAGGTTTGTTCTTAAGTTGAATTCGTATGTAAGTCAGAACAGATACATTATTTTATTAAATGCATATAGGACAGATGTTTGCCTCAACATATTATGGTGTCAGTCTCTGTATAAAATCCTCACTGTGAGTTAATCACAAACAAAGCAAAAAAAAAATCTTTATGAAGCCTAGACATTCATTAACTTCTGGAGCAAGCTGTGCTTTGATATGCAAAAAGAAACAACTGCAAAGTTTG
>NW_027323710.1:0-1332 GCF_032062135.1 Pyxicephalus adspersus | reverse complement strand
TGATGAGACACTCTATGAGACATTGAATATATTAAGTTCACCTATATTAAAAAAAACAATGGTTTGCCAAAATAGAAAAATTATAGAATCACCTAGAAGTCAATGGTAGCCAAGATTTCCATTTGGCTTAACATTGCCGATAATAACTTACAATGATTGAGGATTTTTTTCCACATAGTCATGAACAGGGTTAGACAAATTTGCTTCTGTTTTGCAAGGAACTGTGACATTTGTCATATTCATCGCTGAGCCTTAAACCTTTATACTTGGAATCCATATAAGGATTCCCCCTATAATTAACGTAAGAATCTTTCATAGACCTGGGACCTTCTTGGATAAGAAATGGGACAGCAAACATGTGTCCCAAAAAGGAATGAAGCATAAAGTGTGTATCCTCTTCAGAGGCAAGGGCCATCGTTGGTGTAGAAGGCTTTATTCCCACAACATAACCCCTGTGTTGTGGGGATCTTTGAATGGGGGCTAATTTGGAATCTGGAAGTGTCATTTAATAAGGGGGCCTTCAGATATTCACCCCTCACTCCGAGGAATGCATAGACAAGTACATAGTCCCCCTTAACCATTCCCAGAAAGAGTGAAAAGAAAAAGTAAAATTCACCAAACAACACTGTAGAGTAATTTATTTTACTTTTTTAAAACGGGAGCCTACAATGATCCATAAATCCATCCAACATTTCCCATCCAACTTTGGCTAATCTCTGCACATTGACAGGAGCTATGTCTATCCGGATAAAGCTCGTCACCACAGCCCACGTTCTTGCAGCGCACCACAGCCAAGGATAGCTTATGATGGAAACAACAATGTCATGAGCTGTGTCATCATTGTATAAGTACAAATATAGAGTCACTCATTACAAAAATACCAATTCTACCTTAGAATTTCTAAATATGAATTGTATCATTCTAAACACCTCTAGGTCTTTCGTGGGTTCCCAACTTTTGAACCAGTAGAGTGCTGTACTCCAGGTACATGGGGATGTGGGTATTGATTTGGAACACTTTCATTCACTGTATTTGGGAGAATGTTTTTTTTATTTTTTTGAACAAATGTAATTTTTTGTTTTGCTGCCAATTAAAGCTGCAAAAAACAGACTCACCTATACGCATTCTATCACAAGGTGCCACCATCTTCCCTATTTTCTTCCCTCATGTTTGGCCATCTTGGCCTTGGACGTAACTCAAGAGTGCAGGAGTCCATTCATCCTTGACACATACAAATGAAATCGAGAATTGCCGAGTTTCTCTGGGAACCAAAGCCGATGCTGAACATCCACAGCCCATCTTAGACGCCAGAAACCCAAAGTGTTCAGGCAG
>NW_027323709.1:0-1333 GCF_032062135.1 Pyxicephalus adspersus | reverse complement strand
AGATAGATAGATAGATAGATAGATAGATAGACGATAGATAGATAGATAGATAGATAGATAGATAGATAGACGATAGATAATTCAACAGGAGAAGTAGGGGGAAAGATTTGCTGGCATTATATAAATCATGTTTATTATTCATAATAATAATATTAATATTAAAAATAACACTGGATGACCAAAAGAAAAGACTGATTTTACCACTAGGGACTGCAAGAAATTTCTCAAACTAGTTATATTGATACCGACTATATTAGAAAAATCTTTGGTGAATTCACCAATTCTATCCAATTTATATTTATATTCCAATTGATATTAAAGTCTAGTGTTATTAATGTTTGTGCTGGAGTGCCTTATTTCTTAATAAATGCATGTTAATACCATATAGATAAAAAGCAAAGCCTTCCAAGGCACCAGAGCTTCCTTAAAACCTGTAGCAGGTCTCTTGAAATTCCATTGTAGTATATAATCAACTGATTATCCTGGACATAGGATGATAGAAACCTTTTCTCAACACAATTTACTGAACCACACTTTCTTAGGAGAGGAGAAGACATATGATCTGCAAGTAATGGTGCAGCAGATACCTTCATGGAATAATAATAATGCACCTTCCCAAATGGAAACCCCAGGACCTTTCTCAGCAAATAAAAGAATTGCCTAGGAACTCAATAAAATAATTTGTGCACACATACATCAGTATAATCTTATATGTATTTTTTTTCTATACCTTGCAACAGAAGAAGAACTCATGCACGTGGGTGCAGAAAAAAAACAAAGTGCCACTGGCCAGCTAATGCCAAGGGATAGTTACATAGTCAAGGTGAAAAAAGACAAAGTTCATTGCGATGAACTGCTATAGAACTACATCACCATACTAGAAAACCTTCACCTTTATCACTCATATAAATATAATATGACATATGATATGCATATATGATGCAGAGGAAGGCAAAAAAACTTGCATAAAGCATCAACCATTTTACTCCAACTGGGAAAGGCAATTGCCTAAGGCAATCAGAATCAACAGTCCCTGGTGTCATTACATTTAAACTTTAACGCTTGTAAAGTGCATCTAGCTTTTTCCTAAAACAATCTTTAGAACATGCTAAAAATCAGTAGAAACACGATTCTGATCACTGGAGTTGGAATCTAATAAAACTTCTGATTTTCCCTTCATTGAGATTTCCCTCTTCCCTCTTCATTGAGATAAACTTGTAAGATTGGCAGAACCTTTGGATAGCTATAGACATAGAACTCAACAACCGTGCAGCAGTATTATGCTGAACAAGAACCTGCATATACCATGAGAAAATATGGGTTCTTACATGTA
>NW_027323708.1:0-1333 GCF_032062135.1 Pyxicephalus adspersus | reverse complement strand
GTGTCTTTTCCTGTTTGTAAAGCAGAGCGAAAGAAACCGGCACAGCGCCACCTGCTGTTCCATGTCCTAACTGCCGAACAGTGGAAAAAAAGCACAGAGTGATCAGAAGGGGAATTTGTAAGGGGAATTTGGGAATATGGTGTTTTAAGACCTACCCTGAAAATAAGACCTAGTGTGTTTTTGGAAGCCCAAAAAAATATAAGACAGTGTCTTATTTTCGGGGAAACACGGTATTATATACTAGACACAGTACAGTACTGTACTAGAGTTTGTGCAAAAATCTGATACGTTTCGCCACCATTAGGCTTCCTCAGAGATATCTTTTGTACGTACTTTAAGGTTCATGGGAGATCATAAAAGTCACAAACATGCGTGATGATAAATGTGGCAAGGTGAAGGTTGAAAACCTTGTTCAAGTTAGTGCTCCTTAAGCCTCAAAGAGGATTTCGGTATATTTCTATACTGATGTACATAAATGATTCGTAAAAGCTTTGGTACTCAATGTGGATTGGTGTTTCATTCATCCATCAAGACTGTAAGGATGTATAGGAGAGGCACAGGCCTTCCATTTCAATTTTAGAAACAGGTCTTGTAAGCTGAAATGAATAGGGTCACAAAGGAGTATTGCAGGGAGATGAGCACTGAGAGCACAGCAAAGCCCGTTTGGCTGTGCTCTCAGTGTACTATGTAACTATGTGACAAATACACGTATATTTTATTTCATACAGTACCAGAGCCGAGAACCTCATTCTTTTTCTTCTTTTATACATTATATATGATTGCTTAATGAAGTGGCTCAACATATAAAGTTATTAGTGAAGAGAGGGGAACACCAATAATGAACCTGCTTTAATGATTACTCTTTTATCCAGGTCATGGCATATTGAGTCATATTCCACTGGCTCTAGCTCTGCAATAAAATCTATTACTAAATTTTGTTACATATAATTGAGTAAAAACAGCTAGTGCATCCATATTTATTGGATTACTTTTTATTCTACAATATGGTATAGTAAAGTGAGAATAACACTGCTCTGTAACTCTCATTAACCTCCCTGGCAGTATGATTAATTTAGTATTTCTTAGTATTTCTAATTCTGTCCAAACTTCAATGCAAAAAAGCGTTACAATTTTTTTGCATGGAAATTTATTTTACATTGTAGGCTATATTTCATAGGCATAACTTAAATAATATTAACTAAAATAAATGTAATGAATTTAATATTAAGTTTAAAAAAAGAAATAGTTAAAAATGTAATATAACTGTATATTAGCATTTATTATATATATATATTATATATATATATATATATATATATATATATATATATAT
>NW_027323707.1:0-1333 GCF_032062135.1 Pyxicephalus adspersus | reverse complement strand
ACCTTCCACAACCATGTCTGGCTTCTTAAATAAAGCACAGCAGCAAGCCCAGGACGCAGCGCAGCAAACAGGTAAGAACTGCACTCATCTGCTTTGTAAAAAATAGGAAAATAAGATGATCAGATAGGTATTGCGAATACATTAGATGACTGTTACAGACATGTTTTTAAAAGACAAACATGACATCCTTTTTATGGATTTATTTGGATTTATGGAATTATATTCCAAATAGTCACAGGGGTAATCTAAAGCTTGCTGGTGTACCCCTTGCTCCGCTACCCCAGGTAGTAGCCCATAAGTGCTAATGTGGTTCATTAAAGTTGCAGAAGAAAGAACAGTATCCATTGAAGTATATGCTTTTCGACATACCTACAAGTGTCAGATAGTTTTGGTGACTGGAACCCCTGGAAAAGGGAAAAGTCGCAACACACTGCCCCTGGACAGGGAGGTACAAAACATTTTTTTTCACAAAGAATTGCTGCAGTAATCTTTACCCTATGATAGTGTGAGATTAAAGAGAACAAGTCAAAATTGCATATGTAAAAATAAATCTCTGAATCTCTACTTCACTAAAATGTTTAACTAATGCAGCCTCATAGGTAGCTGTGTGCTGTTTAAAAACAGGATTCATATAGCACCAACATATTACGCAGCACTGTACATTAAATAGGAGTTGCAAATGACAGACAGATACAGACAATGACACAGGAGGAGAGGACCCTGGCCCGAAGAGCTTACAATCTAGTAGTTAGGGGAAGCAGCAGACAATATGGGGGCTGTGTCTTTTTGTTTACAGTAGAACTACTACAAAAAAAGCAACTTTATCAAAACTTTTTGCCAAAAGAAAGCATTCCTCTTCTGGCCCACTGACCTGAAGGAAGAAGCTACTTACAGATCTACTAATCAATTTTTATATTGGTACATTAGGCATAATGTACTAAAGGAGTTCAGGCTGTTCATTCACTCAGTTTTCTCTTGGTATGTTGAAGCAATATTCATGTTTTTTTTGTTTACATGTGATTGGGTATGATTTGTTTGTGAATTTTCACATTCACCACATTAGTTTTTGCAGAGTGATAATTCACATTGTTAACCGTTAACAGCTTGGAACATATATTTTCAGCATTTTATGTAATGAGAAAAGTCTTTCTTCTTTTCTTCAGTTTGGTACATGTTTGTTCCAGGTCAGTGACTTGAAGTTTTTAAGGCTCATAACTTTGACAATTACAGGTCCCATGTTTTTTTCAGACTGGTAATCAAACAATAGATAAACTAAACTTAGAACTCCATCCAAAATGGATTGCCTTTTAAAAGATAAAATAACAAAACCTTA
>NW_027323706.1:0-1333 GCF_032062135.1 Pyxicephalus adspersus | reverse complement strand
AAGGAAAGAGGAAAGGGGGAAAATAAGAAGTAAAAGGGAACAGAAAGGAGAGGAAAAAGAAAAAGGAAAAAAAAGAACAGAAAAAATTGAAAATGAAAACGAGAAACTGGAGAGAGAAAAGAAAACAAAAAAGAAAGGTAATGATAGAAGAGAGTGGAAAAAAGGAGGTGAGAGAAAAATGAAATAGAAAAGGAAAGAGAAAAGGGACAAGAGGAAGGAAGAGGAAAGGGAAGGTATAGGAGAGGGGAAAAAAAAAAATAAAGAAAAGAGGAAAGGGAAGGTATAGGAGAGGGGAAAAAAAAAAATAAAGAAAAGAACAAGGAAGGAAAAACAAAAAGGAAAGGTAAGGAAATGGGAAAGGCAAGAGAAAATAAATGAAGAAAGGGAATAGGAAAGGAAGGAGGAGATGAAATATGAAAAGGGAAAGAGAAAAGAAAGAATGAAAAAGAAATAGAAGATATGGAAAAGGAAAAGAAAGATAAAAGGGGCAAGAGGAAAGAATGAAAAGGGAAAGGAAAAAAGACAGAGACAAGGAAAAGAGAAACAGAATGGAAAGGAGGAAAGGACATGATAGGGAAAAGGAAAAATAAAAAAGGAAAAGAAAAGAGAAAAGGAAAGAAGGGAAGAAAATAATAGGTAAAAGAGAAAAAAAGAGGAAAAGAAGAGGAAAGAAATGAACAAACAAGAAAATAGCAAAGAGAAAAGAAAACGAAAGGTTAGAAAAGGGGGAAATCTGAATCACCCAGGTTCACTGATGAAAGCCTTGGTTAATAAATCAGGCCATAGAGAGAAGGAAGGGATGGTGACATTGTGCACTCTGTCATTCTCTGTACCCAATATAATACAAGAGAAAAAAAGAGAAAGTTGTGCAGAGTAGAGAGGAGAAGGGAAACTTTTCAGGGTACACAAGGAATTGGAAATAAAGTAAAAACATTCATAAATGTTACTAAAATGAAAAAATAAAAATAATAAAGACCCCTCTGAATATAGCGCTGCCCTGACCTCTATCTATCTCTATCTAGGATAACCCCCCCCTTTCTCTCGCGAAGCTGCCAGTTTAGTCCCCCTGCGGCCACCGTCCGCGCAATGCATGCCGGAAGCGGCCAATATGGCGGCGCCCATAGCGCTGCAGTGAGGAGCGGGCGGCCGTGTGTCCGGGGCGAGATGGAGCTGCAAAGCCCGGTGTTAGCGAGCCTCCCCGGGGATGAGGAGGACGACGAACTGAGCGACTGGACTCTACCGGCCGCCTTCATGAAGAAGAGGCACATCGAGAAGATCGAGGGCTGCAAATCTCTGGCCCAGAGTTGGAGGATGAAGGACCGGGTAAGGGGGG
>NW_027323705.1:0-1333 GCF_032062135.1 Pyxicephalus adspersus | reverse complement strand
TCCAGGAATAAGGATAGTGCTCCCTGATTGGCGGAGGAAAGCTTTCCAATGAGAGAGCACTAGAGGTTTTGAATGGGGAGACTTGTCCCCATTTAACCTCCAGTGCTGGGAATCGCAAACTGTTCTCAATGAATGCGGCCGCTGCCAGGTGGTCAGAGAAATTTGCAAAAGCCAGGTTGAGGGAGTAAAAGTAAAAAAATGTAATTAAAATCTAATTTGTGGAGTTTTTCTACCTCCATAGTCATTGGACTAAACACAATGGACTGATTTTTTAATGCTCTCCAAGAATAGAGAAAAAAAACCATCTTTAGAGAATCTGTGTAATCCAGCAAACCTGGAATGCATCTGGTCCAGGATTTAAAACATTTGCCAATTAAAAGCAAATGATTTTTTAATAAATCTAATCCGGGCTTGCGGTCTTGGAGAGCTTTAATAAATCAGACCCAAAGCGTTAGGGTCTATTCATTTAGAAGAATCAAGATCAAAATATAGAATATTGTAAAGCCTCCAGCAGCAATACGTTTAGGAGGAATAAGAGAAGGGGATGTATTTCATTGATTTTGTGTAATATTTAATGTACAGCGCTGCATAATATGTTTGTGCTATATACATCCTGTTTATTAATAATAATAATAATAATAATAATAATTATAATAATATATTTACCAGAAATGGAGGAGGGGGATACAGTGATTTCTTAGTGATATTTGTTGTGAGCCCACAAGCAGTACAATTCATTATCATGGCTTTGGGTCAGCAATGTATGTTGTGTACTTTATAATGACATATTTATTAGGATGGAGGATACCCTGGCATACATAGGGTAAGTTGCATGGAAACCTTTTTGTATTCATGATTTCTCTAAAACAACAAATTTTACATTACCGTAGATCTATCAGCACATTTGTAATATTATATAAAGGTGTAGCTAACTCCTTTATATAACGTAAAAATGTGTTTTAGTGTTTTTGTATAGGATCCCTCCTCTTTCATTTTTACTGTCGCGTGGTAAGACTGATAGGGAAACCTGCAGCCTCTTGAGATGTATATGTCACATATCCTAGGAGGCTGTGTGCTGCTCCCCTACATCATCAAGGGGCTTTCCTTGTTAGTAAAATTGCCAATCACTGCATACTTTTTTTGCTTCACATTTTCAGGAATACATGTCACTTGATGGAGTGAGCATAACTCCAGAAAAAGAAGGAAAACAATGGCTGCGCCTGCTCTCCCATATGCTGGAGAGAAGAGGGGTGGTGTGGGACCTACCAGACTCAGTTTGCAGAGGGATTGATGGATTTTCACAAGTAAAGGTGGTGTATTTTTTGGTGAATGT
>NW_027323704.1:0-1333 GCF_032062135.1 Pyxicephalus adspersus | reverse complement strand
CCACCACAAATAGTTTTAAAAAGCCATATGTAAAAAACAAATACTCATCCTTGGCCTCCTACCATCTAGAGTGGCACACATGACAACACTGTGACTGGTGTATGAGTCGGGATCTCAAATCCTAATGAGAATGCATACTTGTAATTGACTAGAATATATTCTTGTTGGATTTCTCCTTTACTGCCTGGAAGCATCAAAGACCACGGTCAATGTAGTTCTCCCCCCTTATATTTAGGCCAAACAAGTTTGTCTACATATGGCACATATATGCATATACAGGTAGTCCCCGAGTTAAGGACATCCAACATACAGACGTCTCCTAGATACGAACATGGCTTCCCTGCTCGCTCCTGTGCAAAATGGAGGTTTGAAGGGAGGCGGTTTGCATGACTTGCAGAAGAACTCTTTTGTTAAACACAGCTGAGGTTGTGGGTGATCTTGGGGACTGAGCTCTTTCTGCAACATCTTGTAACTCTTTAATGACCAAGACAAACTCTGCAGTTGTTTCTTTTTGCATATCAAAGCACAGCTTGCTCCAGAAAAATATGTCCAAAATTTTATAAATTTAATAATAAATTTTTTCTTATAAAACATAAAAAAAAAATCTTTAAAAAAAAGTTTAAAAAAAAAAATAGTGTATAATATAATGTACCTGTACAGTAGCTTATATAATATATATATAATACAATTATATATATATTGTATAAGGATTTATTTGTATTGGACTCAATACAGCTTTTTTGTATTGAGTTCAATGCAAAGCGATTTGAATTTCCCGCCCCGCCTCCCACCCACACCGACGCATGCAGCGGCGTCACCGGGAAACCCCGGTGATCAGAAGACGTGTCCGGAGGAGCTGCGGGAAGAAGGTGAAGGTATTTTTTTTAGAGATCGACGCTGGAACAGAACGAATCATCACAGCAGGGATCAGGTAAGTGATGGGATTTAACTACCCGACAAAGTTCAGGTTTATCGATTTTTGCAAAATCCATCAACCCGAACCAAGGTCGGGATTACCGGTCGGGTGGTTAAACAATATAGCTTGCTGGTAAGTTTTTTCTAAAGTACAGACTATTTTTCTGGTGCTTAATATGGTGATGTTCATCCATGTTGGAATATATATATGGGTACTTTTTATATGAATAAATTGACCTAGACTAGTGTTTATCAACCTAGGTTTCATGGAACCGTTGGAACTGAGTTTTCTAGGAGTACCTTGAGCAATAAGCAATTTGTGCTTTTATGTCAAGTTACCACTGTCTCACATGATCATTTTGTAATGGTGACATTCTTTTCACTGACCAGTAATGTAAGGGTCACCTTGGTCTTCATA
>NW_027323703.1:0-1334 GCF_032062135.1 Pyxicephalus adspersus | reverse complement strand
CTGGATGTCTTAGGTCCTGGTTAGAGTGAAAATCCCAAATAAATTATCTTGTTAATCTAGGGGCATGAACATTCTCCTCTGGTTCCCAAACATTTTCTTCAGAACTATATCCCTCCCATTGCACTAGATATTGTAATTTGTTCCTGGATATCCTGGAGTCAAGAATTTTCTTAACCACAAATTCTTCTTCACCTTATACAACAGATGGCGAAGGTGGAAAAACTCTTTCAAGACGGGAGGTCTCTGTGACGTCTGTCAGCAGCCTTCTTGTAGTTATGCTTGGCTTCCTTCAGTGTTTAGTTCATTTACCCATAAGTCTCTTGTAAAGCTATTAATCTGTTTGTTACAGCAAGAAATAGGAAGGTTATGAATGAAGACTGGATGATAATCTGTAAATAAATGGAATGGGTTTTGAGATATGGGACTGTGTTTAGAATTATTATGTGCAAATTCTGCAGTAGCAAGACAGTCCACTCCATCATCTTGAAGATAACTTACAAGGCATCGAAGATACTGCTCAAGAGTTTGGTTGGACTTCTCGGTCTGTCCATTAGAATGAGGATGGAAGGCAGAAGACAAATTAATTATGACTCCTAGAGCTGTGGGAAAGTGCTTCCAAAATTTTGATGTAAATTATACCCCTCTATCCAACACCATATCATCTGGAATTCGTGCAATCTAAATATATCTTGATCCATAAACTCTGCAGTTTTTTCAGCAGTTGTAATCCCCCTCATTGTGATAAAGTGAGTAATAAGACCGTCAACAATGGCTAAACTTGTGGTCCTCTCCTTGGAGGGAGGTGGATCAGACACAAAAATCCACGGAGATTGAGCCTCAAGGCTTTGAAGGGACTGGGAGCGGTTGAAGTAATCCAAGAGGAGAAGCTTTAGGGGTTTTATTGAGAACACATTTGACATGAAGAAACATATTTCTTGACATCTTTTTTGACTGAGCCACCAAAAGCAACATGATAGAAGTTCTTGTGTTTTAGAAGTTCCAAAATGCCCAGCTAGTTTAGAATTGTAAACAAGCATAAGGACTTCAAACTAGGTCCATAGAGGTGATAGGGTCTGAAGGACATTTTTAAAGGTGAGACCGACATCTTTAGGAGGGTCATTACCCTCCCCAGCGGTAAGCCCAAGTGTGACTCGGGGTAAAAAAAAACCTGATGAAAGCGATAACCCCGAGTCACACTCGGGGTAGTTAAAAAAGTAAAAAAAAAACACTTACCTGGTCCCATCCGCGTCCCCCGGCATCCTGCCATCCTCTGGTCGCGTCCTCTTCCTGGATCTATCCCCTGGCGAGTGTGGTGACATTCCACAGGAGTTCCC
>NW_027323702.1:0-1334 GCF_032062135.1 Pyxicephalus adspersus | reverse complement strand
AAGATTGCTCAAAATGTCCACTCAATATCATATTGGTCAGCATTCAGTAATTTGTTTTAGCTGAGATTCTGACACAACGTCATAAATATAAAACATTTTCGTGAGTTGATATAATTTAAATGTACATATCAATACGCACAAAAATGTGAAAGAAAAACACATGCCCTCACAGGGTATCTTTAAAGCCTTTAAATTAAGAACCAATGCATCAGCTAGAGCAGGATTTATTTGGTATTTGGATAAGTTTTTAAGTGTCATCCATAGTGCTACTTTTTACTTTGCACAAGCAGTTATATTAGTTTTATTCATTTTTTTTATGAAAATTGATTACACTGTATGCTTTTTTACTTGCAGGTATAACTGAAATGATGTGTTGATTATAGTATTGATAGCCCATGGTTATAACAGCCAGGGAAGTGGATAAATAGTGGTGTTTAAATGAGGGTAGAGTCACATTGCTTATATCAAATCCATTAACATAGCAGGTACATAAGGTTGCTAGGAACATAAAAACTATGCTAATGACGATGAATTGTAAAGGGTGAGTGTCTTTCTGATATATATCTTGATCAGAGTTTTGATATGCACAGAAGTAGGTAAAGGAAGACAACTATTTTTATCACGTGTGGGATTAGGACTCTGTCAGGTTTTTTTGTTTTATTATAAACACGTTGTTGCTTAATTTTTGCATTTTTTGTGTATTGAAACTTAGTATGAGATATATATACCTAAATTAGTTTCCTGAGTGCTGCAGGTATATTAGTTTTTTTATGTTCATAGAAGAGGTCATTTTGACCCATGAAAACACCTGTGAGTATTTCCAATATAACTGCTTCAGAACTAAAATAATATTTTTCAGATAAAAGTATTGTTGGATTCTGTTGTAAGAAGTATGGGACCAATGCCATGGCCTCAAGATATAAAATTTAAATGCATGTTTCACGTATGCATCCCTTAAGCCTTGTTAGCAGATATATTGTCCTGCAAAAGTACAACACCTTTCTGAAGCTTTCCTTGTCCTTATTTTTTTTTTTACTATAAGTAGCTTCAGTAAAGTAATATTCTGCATTGACTGGCTCTTCTAAAGATAGCAAGTCATCATTATACCTTTCTTATCTCCAATAAAAAACATAACAATGACTTTTCTTGTTGAAATGAATTTATATGTGTGTGAGTGAGTCCTTCCTTTGCAAGGACTCATCAACAATAATGAACCAAGGACTTCCAAAGAATTATTGCAAGATTGCTCAAAATGTCCACTCAATATCATATTGGTCAGCATTCAGTAATTTGTTTTAGCTGAGATTCTGACACAACGTCATAAATATAAAACA
>NW_027323701.1:0-1334 GCF_032062135.1 Pyxicephalus adspersus | reverse complement strand
TAAGACCCTGAGAACAGATTGTATTTATTGTACAGCGCTGCGTAATATGTTGGCGCTATATAAATCCTGTTTATTAATAATAATAATTGTACAATCACATTGATAACGACCCGTCAAACATTTTATTGTCCCTACAAAACATTCCGCCCTTTCCCCTCCGTTCAGCTCCGCAGACCCCGATGGAGATTCGGAACAAAGACCCTCTGTCTCCCCCCGGCCCTCCCCCACAAGGCACCCAGAATCAGATTCTGTCCATTCAGCCCAAAAATTCTGCATTGAACTTTTAGGAAAGAAAAAAAAGTGAACTGGAGTAACCTCTCCTGGCTGTGACACCGAAAAGGTGAATGACCTGGAATAGAACTCGGTGGTGAGATGTTAGGATTGCATCAGCACCGCCTGGACCCAACCCACTTCCTTCCAGTCATCACATCACCCTATCTCCTAGCAGCACCCACACATCTCTTCTGATTGGTCGGGGAACGCCCTGCAACGCACACCTCATACCTGAATGGGTGGCTGTTCCATTTCAAAAAGTTTTTTTTTTGCTGCACTGACGGCATGCATAGTGCAGCTCAATCCTCTGTGTGTTCTGTGTCATAACTTGTCAGCTGCTGGCAACATTGTATCTCTTTTTTGTTCAATGTCACTTCCTGGGAGGGGGAAATCCTATTGGTGGAGAAAGGCCGGCTGATTTTAGGAAGAATGGGTTACTCCAGTTCAACCCGAAATGTGACTAATAGGCAAATAGTTTGCGGCCTCCCATTTACACTCGGCAGGTGAAAGGTTTATCCAAAATCAACAGAAAGAAAAAAAAACACCTGGGGTAAATTCAACGACCGGCTGCGGGAAAAAGAAATAAAAAGATTGCATTAGAAGCTGAAGTTTTTCTTTTTTTCAGCTGAAACTTGAAATGAGGCTTGCAGAGCTGATGAAGGCTCGTGTATACAGATAGTCCCCGGGTTACAGACGAGATAGGGAGTGTGGGTTTGTTCTTAAGTTGAATTTGTATGTAAGTCGGAACAGGTACATTATTTTAATAAATGCCATTAGGATATATTATTAGGCAGCGTGGTTCCCGTCCCTTTGGGTTGATGAGGTTGGCTGTGATTTCCAGCTTTCCGTCTCATTCCTCCCGCTGCAAATAACAAATGTGACTACAAAATATGGGCAAATCTGGGAACTCAGACGGCAGCCGGTCAGATACAAAGATTGGCTCATTCAAGAGTACCGGTCACGATTGGTTGCTGTGAGCAGATCACATGATCATAGCAGCCGCCGTGACTCTGGATGATGGCTGAACATAGATGGTAACGTCCTTCCGGGGAGATCAAGAG
>NW_027323700.1:0-1334 GCF_032062135.1 Pyxicephalus adspersus | reverse complement strand
TGTAACAAAACACAACATCACTAAACGAATGTGAAAGTAATATGTAAATTACTAGAATGGAAAATCTGTGGCAACTTGTAGAGCAACTTTAATTACTAGAATGTTATAAATCTGCATTTCCTTCAAGTTTGGGTAAACTTGTCTATGTTTGACTTACTTGTCATTAGGTGACTATGTTTCATTTTTCTCCAAAAGCACTCTTCAGAACTTCAGAGCGATCAGGACTGTGTGAACCATCCTTTTTTACTTTTGCCATCTCACAAAACTGGGCAGATGATTGTCCTGCAACATGCAAGGCCTCCTCCTCACCCTGAACAACCTGCTTTTCCTTCCACCATTGCAGTGGGCAAAAGGCCAGTAGTACTTCCTACACAGCCTCATTCACCAAAACAGATAGCCCTTGCAGCTCAGCCACCTTCACTGGAAGTCCTGCAGGATGACACTGTGGAGCAAGATCCATCCTTGGAAGAACTGTGTAAACCCCTTTCTTGTAAGCTGTGTAATGTCACCCTAAACTCAGCACAGCAAGCACAGGCACATTATCAGGTAAGGACCTCAGAAATGTTTAAGATGAAAAGGGGCTACATAACAGATATGAATATTATTTCATATTCGTTATATGACTGCACTGGTAATAAATAGACCCGACTATAACTGCATATTATCTAAATGATAACAAATAGCAGATGATCTCATGTTGAATCATCTGCAGTTTTGTTCTAGTATATTGGTAAACATAAAAAGAAAAAAAAATTAAAATATGATGTATCCTGGTATGTATGAAATTATCCAACTGTATTGAATCTGTTCTGCCAGGAATGTTCATGCATTCTAGTACACTAAAACACAAATTCCTACATACGTAGATCTAAAGTAGATTTTTTTAGGTCTGGTTGTAAATCCTTGATTAAACTCATGCTTGTAAAATACATCCCCAAAATTGTACTAAAAACGCAGTCCTGCAGGAAACTTTGGGGTACTCAGAGAGGCAGAGAAATAACTTAAAATCACTCTTTTTATTAGTTTGCCCATTGATCCATCCTCCCCCGGGTACTATATGCTGATGTAATATTAGCAGATCCAAATACCCGGATAGGGACAGTTTATAGGTACCCAGAGTAGGCCAGACCATTCTGAAGATATATGGTACTGTAGAAAAAGTTGCCCCAATTTTGGGGCTAGTGGCTGGGGTGAGGTCCCAAGTCTACTGGAAAAACTACCAACCTTTAAATTTAGCAAGACCAGGTTTTGTTGAGATATACCCTAAAGCTACGTACACACTTCCAATTATTATCGTTGTTAAACGAACGACGAACGATCCTGCACGATATCTA
>NW_027323699.1:0-1335 GCF_032062135.1 Pyxicephalus adspersus | reverse complement strand
TGTATATCCCTGTATATCTCTGTATGTCTCTGTATATCTTTGTATATCCCTGTATCTCTGTCTCTGTATCTCTCAGTAAAGCCCTCTATGTCTCTTCCTATGTTATCAGCGATGTGCTGTAACCCTGTAATGAGCAGCAGACACATGTCATTGTCGTTGTCGTTGTTGTGTGGTTGTCCTTGTCTGACAAGTCTGCACTCATCTCTCTGGAATGGTTGTAACATGCTGGCATTATTCTGTGCTCCGACACTGATAACGTATATTGTGAAGGCAGCATGGAAGGGGTTAAACTGATGATTTGCCAGTGAAGGAATTGGCAGATCCTGAATGGCGCTCTCCGTGCACCCCTCGCCTTATCATATAACCACATGCACAATATAGAAAACTGATTTTGCCTCTCTTGTCTTTTGAAGTAAAGTGGGATCACTGCGAGTCACTCCAAACAGAGACGTGCAGCAAAAAGGGAAAAAAAAGAGCAAAGATGAAAAAAACTCTTAGTAATGAGATTGAAACGTACAAAACACAGAAGCAAATGTGGCTTTAATACATTGTTATGACCCTTTATGGGGCTGGAAATTACTCTTCAAAACTGATTCTGGCTGGACTTCAGAGCAGAGGGGATTCTGGGATACCGCAGAGTGACTTTGACTAGTAAGTTGGTATTGCAGGAATTTTTTAATTTCCTGTAACACAACAATCCCAGCGCAGGCCGTGCGGAGGATCCTGCTTCAGTGCCTTCGCTGTGAAGGAGAGAGATGAAAAAGCTGCAATTACGGGGTGGGCGTCTGTGCAGCCATTTAATAGGGACATTTCAGCAGGGCCCGGCTGTCATCATTGTGCTGTCCGCATGGAATGATACACGGGGGGTTACTAATCCCTGCACCGCCTTCATTGTCTCAGCTCTTGTATGGGGAATATGTTCCTCAATAAACATGTAATGGGTCGTTTATCATAGTGCAAAGAACTCTGCTAGACTAAGGCCATTCCCATGTAATGCATGATATATGGGCCCCGAGGGGGACAATAGACAGCAATCTGCTTTTAGTTAATGTCCTGTAATCAGTCAGTAAGTGCTGTTTATTGTCGGTGCCCCTGTAAAATAAAGCTGCTCCTAACCCCGACTGTGTACACCATGAAATCATAATGGTGCAAATGGGTCACATCTTGTAAAATGTCCATAGGTGTTGGGCTTGTTTGGAAATCTGAGTGTCAGGGTGTTATTGTTCTGGGGCCCCTAGTGTCAATATGTCATTGTTCTGGGCCCCGAAGTGTCAGTGGGTCATTGTTCTGGGGCCCCAAGTGTCAGTGGGTCATTGTTGTGGGGCCCCAAGTGTC
>NW_027323698.1:0-1335 GCF_032062135.1 Pyxicephalus adspersus | reverse complement strand
ATTAATGCAAGAGGCCTCTTTACAACAGTAGCCCTGGGCTTTGCAACTGCACTTTTTGGAACTTAGATGCCCACACACCAATCCACAGATACACTTACATTCCACAGTACGTCTTGCATTGGCCAGACATGACACATGTCCAATCCTGGCCTAACCTTTTTTTAATGAACGTATAGCAAATTAGGTTATTGCACCCTTTCATCCATGTCTTGTAGTTTACTTTATTATACCCTATTACTCTGTAGACCTAAAAATCCAACTTAATTATTCAGACATACTCACATACTTGGCAGTTCCTGATCTGGATCATCAGCTGAGGTAAACAATGACAACTCGCTAGTCCACTGTAAAAATGAGGCAACTAGTTTTCCTCCTAATCACCACTTTCAGATGAGTTGTCATCAGTGAGCAATGATTTAAATTACACGCATGTAATCACTCTACCATAAAAAAACTTGTCTTGACAGATAGTTTGTTTGCTTTAATAGTTCAAAACCAGAACCATTTCTGTCTAAATCTTCTCTCATCCTAAATGTTTAATTAAGCACTGTGAGACTTGTCACTACTGATATGCTTCTTTCCAGTACATTAAACACTCTAATCCTTTACATTCCTTTTCTGTCTTCATTGCCAAGTCAAAAATCTATCCCCTAATACCATATCCAACTTCCTGTTTAGCACGGTCTACAGAATGAAATGGTAATAATAGGATTTATTACACTGCTTCATCATTGCCAATTACATACAAAAACATACCACATTTCAAAGTCTGGAAATGACTTCTTTATTGAGACGTAGGAAGAAGAAGAGGCATAAGCACCACTCTGCAAATGGGATAATTGGGATGCTGAGAACCAAGGTTTCCAAATCCGACAAAGCCCACCTGCCTGGGGTTGTGTAGTAACACCCTGGGAAATTTTGTTTCCGGAAAGACCTATGTATGAACTCTAGAAAATAACTAGTCATGTATATTACATAATCTCCACTGTACTATCTAAAATGTCCATGCCAAAGTCAAAATCAACTGATGCAGATTGTTGTGAGACAATGCATTAATATATGCTGGATGTTTTATTAGGTAGAGCAGAGGAGACTGTTGATTAAAAAAATATAAACAGTGTTTTCACGCATCTTAATTTTATTACTAAATAGGTTGACTTCTGCAGACAAAAGGCTTCATACAACAGCAATCACACACACATGTGGCATGGGTAATACTAAAGTTACCAACTTCATCTTTATATATATCTATATATATCTATATATCTATATATATCTATATATCTATATATATATAGATATATATCTATATATATATATATATCTATATATATA
>NW_027323697.1:0-1335 GCF_032062135.1 Pyxicephalus adspersus | reverse complement strand
TTTCTTTCCACAGGATGGCACACTTTTTGATGGGAGGCCGATTGAGTCGCTCTCCCTGATTGATGCTGTTATGCCTGATGTGGTACAAACAAGACAGCAGGCATACAGAGACAAGCTTGCACAGCAGCAAGCGGCAGCTGCCGCCGCCGCTGCAGCGGCTGCGGCCGCAGCAACAGCCAACAACCAACAGCCATCTACAAAGAATGGTGAAAATGCTGCAAATGGGGAAGAGAATGGAGGACATGCACTGGCAAGTAGGTGTATCCAGAGCACAAAACTGCTTTTAAAAAAAGAAAGTGTTTTAAATCTTCTGGAGTGGAAGTCTTCAGTGAAGAACTATACAGAGGCTTCCCCTGTAGTATATCTTAGGGCAGAATACTGCACTTGTAGAAGTCACCTTGCAGTGTTTTGACTAACTGAGATTGCATTGCAACAATGGTGGGGAGAAGTACTTGGAGTTTTCTATTCCTATGGGAGTACTAGTTTAATACTTCCTCCCAGGGCTGGAATAATATCATAATAGTCAGAACGATTATTCCAGGTAGAGTCAACATGA
The DNA here is from genome assembly GCF_032062135.1 of Pyxicephalus adspersus. Taxonomy (NCBI): domain Eukaryota; kingdom Metazoa; phylum Chordata; class Amphibia; order Anura; family Pyxicephalidae; genus Pyxicephalus; species Pyxicephalus adspersus. Next base: position 779 of record NW_027323697.1, on the reverse strand, counting down.
CATACAGGCAACTTGTGTGTTCTGGAGATGCTGGCAGTGGCAGTGACGTGTTTCTCAGGGAAGGTAAGATGCCAGCAGGATAACTCGGTTGCTTGCTTATGATTGTACAAAAAGACTCGCTTGTGATGTTGTGACAGTCACAACACCTGAACAGTTCTGCAGTCATCCCTCAAAAGCTCACAGCATTGGAATTAAAATTTGGTGTACCCAAACATGAAGCATGTTAACAAATGGTTTGAATACTTGTAAGATTTGAATGTAATGAAAGTTTTAGTTCTTGTGATGTCTAACTGGTTGGTTTAGGCTCAGGACATTGTGCTCTGTTTCCCAGCTTCAGGAGCGGTGTAATATTTCACTTCCTTTGTTGTATCTCCTGGCATTCCCACTCAGTGGTAGATTCAGCTTGTCTTTATATTCTCTCTTCCTCAGTTTTTGTCCTGCCAGGGGAGAATAGAATGTGCTAGGACAGTGTTGTAATGTCACACTAAATATTGCAGACATAGTGACATTGGTATGTTACCTGCTTTTGTCAAAATACACCTTTATTAACTGAGAAAAATCAGTACATCAAAAAAATGATAATGTTAAATGTATCATGCAGAGAGATCACACATTACACATTTAATATTACATAACAATCTATGAACACATTCAATGCTCAGGGCTTGCAGAATGGGAAATTGTGTTCTATGTATATACACTTGTATCAGCGCTTATAGCTTTTACTGACATAAAGGTTTTCTACTTCTGTTGGAGATATCTGATAGTTGTGTTTACCT
>NW_027323696.1:0-1337 GCF_032062135.1 Pyxicephalus adspersus | reverse complement strand
TATATATATATATATATTGAAATACAGCTAAATTAACTTAAAAAAAATCTAATGGCCATCCCTTCTATCCAATACTCATCAATAAATATGTTGGTGATTTGCTACTCTGACTAACAAGCTCTGCATTACAATCTATGAGAGCAATGTGCAATTAAAATGCAGATTTACATTATACATTATTCCGGCTATAATTGTAAATCCCCTAACAGCCTATGAGATACATATATATGTCAAATATAAAGCTTATGTATTAATGAGGACATTCTGCCAGCAGAATCTCCCATTATTCTCTCGTTTCGAAAAAAAAAAAAACTTCAGCAATCCATAGAAAAAGAGTTTTGGTATTATTTCAAGCCACAGAATCAATGTTTAAGAAAGTTATCTAGGAATCCTGGCAATATATTTAAAAATGCTATAAACTTTTTTTTACTTAGCGGAAATTTCACTTCCTTATAGCAACTTTGTTAAAAATAATGTTAGGTTAGGTTTATTAAAAATAGACGGTAGATACGGAAGGGTTATTGAGAATCCTATAGGCAAGACTGCAACATTTTCATATGATAGTCCTGCACTAAAATGCTATTTTCCCTATATTCGGGTTTTAATAACACAGCCATACAGTATAACAGGATTTAGAGCAATTTCCTCCCTTCTCACTTCATTTAATCCTTTTACAAATCTAGTCAGCATCAGTTAGAAAAGACAATTTTCTTCACTCCCTTTTATTCTCCACAAACGGAGAGATATCACATTCAACTGTAGAACAATCAATTGCACAAATGATTTTAATCATTATGTATATCAACAAATATGAGTCACAATAGTTTGCTGCTAGTCCCTAAGCCCTAATGAAACCGGATAATCGTTACACGATACATGTAAAGCCTGCGCATAGCCTTTCTTTAATTATTGCACTTTACGAGGTAGGAGAATTTGTCATTCCCTTTCTTGTGGCATAAATATATGTATTTAATTAATATGCGGAACACTTTAACAAGAAACCTAATTGCGGCGTCCCCATGTTTAAATAACTCGGTGCTAATAAGGTTTATATTCAATTGCATGAAACGCATATATGGACCTTTATGTAATAAGGCTGCAAGCAATGTGCAAAGTATTGGCACTCACATCAATCAATAGGATTTTATAACAATATATTAGAATACCAATACTCTTAATAGTAATTATAATAAAAATACCCTTTCTGGGCTATTCAAATAATCATTTTTCAATATGGTGCTGATGATTTGACTGTCTTTGGCTGTAATAAAGCCTTTTTAATATAAATGTCAGCTTTTGCTAACCACTGAGCTTTCACAATATATATATATATATAT
>NW_027323695.1:0-1337 GCF_032062135.1 Pyxicephalus adspersus | reverse complement strand
TTTTTTTAAATATAATTTTTATACATTTTTATAAAAACATCACAACAAACACAGCATACAATGAGAATAAAAATTCCAAAAAATGTCATTACAGTTCAGTTTGTTTTGTATCTGAATAACAGTCATCATATCAACAGTAATGTATCACTGAAGGTATGCTATGTACAAACAAAAATCACAAAATTACCCAAATTTGCATAAAACAATGACTTTACAGGGAATATCCATAACCCATAACGGTTATATTGATAACTTCATAAATTTAAAAAAAATAAAAAATAGATATTGTTTTATTAAGACAAACCGTGCGTAACACCCCATGTGGAGTATTTGAATCTATCATAAATGAGTGTTCCTTCATTTACCCTCTCTATAAACTATACCACACCTAAAAAAAACGGATGAGTTGTTTATCCTTCATTTTCTCTGCTTCAAATTTTTCTTTGTCAAAGACTGTTTTCAACGCCGTCATTACCCATTGCAAAGATAGTGCCACTGGAATAATCAATTCCGTCAGAATAACCCTTCTGGCTGCCAGTAGACAGAGGGTAGTGGGGGGTACCTGTTCCCAATAACCAAATAAACATAGAATAGGGTTCATCAGAAGTGTTTGGTTTGTGGTTTTGTTAACAAACCGTAATACTTCTTCCCAGAATTTTTCAATCTGTGGAAAACTCCACAAATGATGTGTCAATGTAGCATGTGGTTCACCACATTTTGAACACATGGAGTGCTGTCTCCTCAAATTAGCCCAGACCCTTATCCTAAACACTTTATACACTCTATTGGGGATGAGCGAGCGAGATTTGTAATTTCCATCTTGCGTCGAATCTGTCCTTTCTCGCTTACCGAACATGTAAGTGAGAATGACCTTGTAATTCGACTTGAGGTCGTGTTCTTGACGAACGAATCAGGGAAAAAGCAGGGGGCGGTAACGGGGAGAAATTTTGGGGGAATCGTGGCTGGGAGCGAATCATTTGCTCCCAGGATGCATACCAAGTCCCAACAGCCAATCAGGATGGATCCGAGCACAGGGATAAACCGTATTTTTTGCTGTATAAGACGCACTTTACTTCCACAAAACTGGGGGGGAAAAGTTGGTGCGTCCTATACGAGAAATACCGTGTTATAAAATAATTAAAATAGGATACTCGCCCGATACCCGATCCTGCGTGTGTCTCCTGTCCTCTCTGGCAGCAGCGTGTGTCTCTTCTCCTCTCTAGCAGCACCGTGTCTCCTCCTGGCTGCAGTGAAAGAAGCCGGCACAGCGCCCCCTGCTGTTCCCTGTCCTAACTGCCGTACAGTGGAAAAAAAGCACAGAGTGATCAGAAGGGGAA
>NW_027323694.1:0-1337 GCF_032062135.1 Pyxicephalus adspersus | reverse complement strand
GTCGGCGACACCGTTCCTGTAACATCTCAACACACGCCTCGATCTCTTCCTGTCATAAACAGAGCAATAAAATGCATGAACAAATTCTGTGATTCCCATTACAGTGATTATTTGGTGATAAAGATCAGAAAATTTTGGTGGTCCGCGGCTCTGGCCAGTGTGCCCCCCAGTGGGGTCTTTCTCCTAACCCCGCTGATCATGCATGGACACAGCCCGCCCACTCTCCCATTGCAGGCTCAGACCTGCTTGCTAAACATCCTGGGGGGACTATTGCTGCGTCCATGCAATGCCTGCAATGGAGGAGTGGGCAGGTTCTGGTATCATGATGTCACTCTGGGGAAAGTTTCTTCCCCTTTGAGTGACACACGGCTCTCCGGATTCTGTGGATTTAGTGGTCCATGAGGTCCGAAAGGTTGGCGACCATTGATACGGATGAAGTCAGAAAATTAGGCAAAAACACCTTCAGAGCTAGATCAGGTGGAAGTGAAGATTGTAGGTGGCAGAATACTGCATATAATCAGCTGCCTACACCCAAGTACCCAGTGGTTGATTGCAGTGGACATTTCGTCAGCCATGTGTAAAAAGAAAAAAGACGAAAAAAGAAAACAACGGAAGAATGAGTAACCTACTACAGCATTTGACCATTGCCCAACATTAGTTAGATTGGCATTTGTAAGGCCTTGAAGATTGTCAGCCGCCTGGTATCTAATGCCTGAAAACTGACAAACTGTCCGTGTAAACCAGAGAATACTTCATATTGAATTACTGATGGTCACAATGCCAATTTAATATAAAATTAGAAACAAGTTTTCTTCTGAGCTTCCTGTGGTTAGCATGTCTCACTTTGCAGCAGCAAGATACCTGATCCGTAGCTAAAAGCCTGATTTCAGTATCACCTCTTCACAAGTTCAGGATTTGCTATGTGAACTCAGGATACAGCGATGACTCACAGCATCATTACTGAACTCCTGTAATCCTAAGCCTTCCATCTATGGCTTACAGATCTTTATTGGATCTGGGTGAAAGTGTTCACGTAGGCCAGCCTAAATAACAGCTGTTACACTAACAATACGATTTGATTTATTTGATTCTGGCATACTTTACCATAATTCTCCAAGCTTTACCAAACACAGGAAATTATTCATTTGTCAGGACAAAATGAGACAAACATGCAGTACATCCTTGCCAAAGTAAACAGACCAGGAAATTAAGAAATTCATATTGGCCAGGACCAGGACTCTCTTATAAAAGGATAGACAGAACATCTTCTGCAATAAAAATGTCAGCACAGTTTCATTTTATAGCTATAGCTGAGTTTTAGAAGAATCATTACTTAA
>NW_027323693.1:0-1337 GCF_032062135.1 Pyxicephalus adspersus | reverse complement strand
TAGGGCTGCCTATGTCTCCCCTGTCATATAATATATTTATGTGCGACCTTTTGCCTGACGAGCACCAGGTTACTATGGTGCCAGCCTAAGGCATATAGAAGAGGCTTTCCTGGCTTACAAAGCTGGTTTATTGCAATGTCTGTTCTTAGGTAGCTCTTCTACTATTAAATTATTGAAGGATTGATATGACCGATAAGATTTGTATAAAGCTGAATTTAAGATGAATAGATAAATATGCAACTGAAATACAGAACTGAAAGTTAATTTACTTTCTGTGTGATTTTTGACCTTGTGTAGTTAATTTTGTGGTGTAGGCACCTTTGTCACCCTTGTTGCAGCAGACGCATTACTTACTCAAGCCTGCCAGGTAAAAATCACCCCCCAAGCCTGCTAAATGGGTAGTACAGGGGCAGTACGAATCAGGCAATTCTAGATCATTTCCATTTCTCCCCAGTACCTTTTAGCCGGATGCACCACCTAACACTTTTTAGTAAGTACCCGGCTGTTTTTGGGTGGATACTGAAAAAGTGGGTTTTACCACCCCTCTGAAAAAAAATCCTTGGGAAAATACTGAAAATATTCAACAGAGAACTCAGAAGCACAGATGCTTAAAACAGTCTGGCAAGATGAGAGTCTGAAAGTAAAATGGGAGCAACTTCAACATAAAGGCCCACAAGGACAAGTGTGAAGGTTATAACTATTTAACAGGGTGCCAGGCAAAAATCATCCCCCAAGCCTAACACTTTTAGTAAGCACTCGGCTGTTTTTGGGTGGTTACTGAAAAAGTGGGTTTTACCACCCCTCTGAAAAAAAATCCTGGGGAAAATACTGACATGGGCATGCAGCAAAACCTGAACCTGTTCAGCTTGAATGGTTCAATCTGTTGACCCCCCACAAAGTCTAGCTGTTGATGAACACAGGAGAATGACACCAAACCAAAGTCAACTACTTAAATTAACTCACTCTAGTAAAATTAAAAAGCTGCAGTATCCTTCTAAACCTTCCTGTTCCAAATGAATCCTGGGCTGTTCTGACAGACAGATCTGGAACCTTTTCAAAGGTTTTCCATTTCTACTTTCTGCACAGACCAATGAAGCAACCCATCATATGGTCCCCTAGGAATGCAGCTCTAGCACTGGCTGAAAATGTTGGAGGTTTGCCTTTTGGGCAGCCTGGCATTCAGCCATGACTGTAAGGTTTATGGGGGCATCTCCATCTCAGTGAGCTGTATACATGCAACAGTTTTCATATTCTTTGGTGCAATGATAGAGCCTTCTAGAAGCGTCACTAGGTCTGACATACAGCCTACTAAGTCAGCACTGGAGATAATAAAAAGC
>NW_027323692.1:0-1337 GCF_032062135.1 Pyxicephalus adspersus | reverse complement strand
TATATATATATATGTGTGTGTATAGTCCCTGATTTAAGGACATCCGACGCCTTCTAGATATGACTTGCAAAGAAATCTTTTGCTAAACACAGCTGAGTTTGTGGGTGATCTTTTGCTTGAGGGGTGAGCTCTTTTTGCAACCTCTTGTAACTATTTAATGACCAAGACAAACTCTGCAGTTGTTTCTTTATGCTTTTTTTTTTTTGTCCTTTTTTGCTTTGTTTGTGATTAGTATTGACACATTATAGTGGGGATCCTAAACCCAGTCCCCAAAGGCCAAGGTAATATTTAGCAATTGTGTAATGCAATGGATAACAAAGTAAGGAATGGTTTACAGAGTCAAAATGTGCTCTTGTAGGCCTGTAAATGGCAATTGAGGACCAGAGCTGAATCATAGTTAGCTTGTTCACATGTTTGAATTAATATTGTTAAAATAAATGATATTTTCCTAATAAACATTACCAGGAATATTTTCATATTTGTTAGGGGAAAAAACATGCAGGTGCAGGAGAATGATCCATGTATTATTCTACAAACTGGCTCCCATTCTGCACCCCTTTTGGTCAAGGCAGTGTGCAAATTGATACGTTTCAGGATAAAAAATATTTTTATGACTAAAGATCTTCTCCCACTGCTTATTCAGGGCAGAATGATGGTGTATCTTTTAAGCCCATTACTAAGTTTTTTTGCTCCTACTGCTGTCACAATTACTGTAATTTTTGGTTTCACCAGCTATGGCGAAGCAGGTCATTTCCTCTTGTCATAATGTTGGATTGGGAGGGGGTGACCTCCATACCTTTGTGTAAACTTAGTACCTGTTTGACTTGGATCTTAATTTTGCATCAGACGCTTGTCTCGAATTACAAAGGTTGTCCTTCCTGTCTTGCTTCTTGAATTTACAATATTTGGGCTGCTGTTCTTATCCTCCCCACACCTATTGGGCTTTAATCCACATGCGCATATAAGATCTACTACCCCACTGATATTCTTATGCTTGTTTCTGGTTAGGTAGGAAAGGAAAGAATAAAAGTGTGCAGCATGGTGGCTCAGAGGTACAGTTCGGTCCATAAATATTTGGACAGAGAGAACTTCTAATTCTAATTTTGGTTTTGTACATTACCACAATTAATTTTAAATGAAACAACTCAGATACAGTTGAACTGCGGGCTTGCTTTAGTTCAGTGGGTTGAACAAAAAAAGATTGCATAAAAATGTGAGGAACTAAAGCCTTTTTTAACACAATCACTTAATTTCAGGGGCTCAAAAGTATGTGGACAATTGATTCAAAGGCAATTTCCATGGCTGGTGTGGGCAATTCCTTCATTATGTCATTATCA
>NW_027323691.1:0-1337 GCF_032062135.1 Pyxicephalus adspersus | reverse complement strand
ATATTATATATATATTTTCTTTTTTATTATATATATATATATATATATATATACATATAGAAAATACTTTAACAATAAATTCTTTTTCTTTATTTTTTTTTTTTTTAATTAAATATCTGTTTACTGGTGTACAAATCTAAAGGATCGTATCAATAAATAATTATGGAATGTCCAATTGCAAAAAGAAAACAAAAACAAACAGCCAATTTTGACAGACTGCGCAAGTGCTAATTGCAAGCGAATTTGTATCACCTGTGCGCTTCAATTCGAGCATATATAAGGGTGTTGTCTAACTTGCTTTTTTTCCTTTGTCTTTTTTTCTTGGAGGGACTGTTGTTTTGTGTGTTATCCTAATTAATCGATGTTGCTCCATTTGATACTTTGCTTACCTTTTAGAACAATAGCTACTTTTTTCTTAAAACTTTGAATGTTTCAATGTCTATTTTGCAATTTTGAAGTCAATGTTAATGGTATGGTATTGTGTTTGTGGCCATATTGTTTGATTGCAAAATTCGGCCTTTATTACCACCAACCCAAATGTTTGTCCTGCATAAATATTTTCCAATCCAGTTTTCCACCCTTGATGGGTCAAAATTGCATATTGGTTTGGTAAGTATTTTTGAATGCAATATTTGTTGGGCCATTTTTAAACTATTTTATATGGCTGCATATGGAAGTGTGGGTTTACATTTGTTTTGTTTGGTCCTTTTAATTTTTTGTCATGTAAATTTAGTGGTGTGTATGGTTTAGTGGTGTGGTGTGTTTTTTTTTTTTTTTTAATTTTAATGTGACCTTTTAGCAAATGTTTCTTTTGAATAAAGTTGTTTGTAAAATGTCGTTTGTTTTTTGGGGGTTTGTTGGTATGTGACCTCGTTTCCAATCTCCCAGGACATACAGTTTAAAAAGTCAATTGTGATTGTTTTTAAGCTGTTCCTTTCTCTGAATTGTTTGAAAGGCTAAAAACAAAACAATTATCTTGGTAAAACTCAGTTGTTTTATGCGCATAGTTGTGCGCCAATCTTCAGGAGTATGTAGCCCATAGTTGTGCGCCAAGGCGGACCCGCTATGTGCGCGTGAACTGTGTTTTATCAGTTGAAAAATGCGCCGCACTTTTGTACAGTCCTCATTCAGGTACGTTTTTATTTTTTGTGTATATTGCTTGTTTTGCTTCATGTGCACTCATGCATGTATGTATAGACATGAGTGCACATGAAGCAAGCAAAACATGTATGTATGCATTTAGATGTGTGTACATGTACATAGAAAAGAGAAATTATAGGAAGAAATAGGCAAAGAGGGCTTTTTGGACCATATTGCTTCACATGCTTCAAATTGAA
>NW_027323690.1:0-1337 GCF_032062135.1 Pyxicephalus adspersus | reverse complement strand
CTTCCTTGCTGCCCATTTCTGTGCCTGGGAGCCTGAGGATCTGAAATGCATTGATCTATCAGGTCACCGCAGCTAGCAGAAGATTTCTGGCTAGCTACAAGATCGTGGGGTGAAGTTGAGCTGATACAAAGGTATGAGGGAGCCAGAGCCACTGCTCAGCACTGCTGTCTACATCGGGCCCTGGAACCGGAAGTTTTTTTCAATATAGCATCATGCTATTTTTTTTCTAGGAGACACATAACAAAACATATTTTCAGTTGTTTAAAGCAGAAGTAAACTAAAAACAAACAAAAAAAATCACACCTTTAATCCCTCGATGTATATTGTTTGTAATGGGTAAATCTTTTTTATATAATTAAAAATCCTGGTGGTGACATTGTACCATAGGAGTGAAAAGAAGTAAGGCTTATAAAGCCAGCATGTAATCCAATTTACCAGAAAAACTTGGTAAAAACTGCAATTTTGCGTCAAGTTGCCTTTTAATGGATGGATCATGCATCTGCAGACTCTGACCTGTGCTGAGTTAACAGAAGACTAAAGCTCCGTACACACTTCCAATTTTTATCGTTGGTAAACGAACGACGAACGATCCTGCACGATATCTGCGAATGATTGTATGGCACCGATCCTGTACATACAGATAACGACACGATCAACGACAATTTGTGTGTGTTCGTTCAATTATTTATACTTGACTGGCAGGTAAGTAAATTTGAACTAAACAGGATGAAGTGCCGCAGTGAAACAGGATGAAGAACTCCGCTGGAAGAAAAAATATTTGAAATCCTGGACCAGATCCATTTCAGGTTTGCTGGATCACCCAGGTTCACTGATGAAAATGTATCCTCTCCAGCCTTGGAGAGTCTTGATAAATCAGACCCATAAGCCTATTTATTGGATAACTTTATTTCACATAAATGCTGTTCTCTCAAAAATGTCTCAGTTCCTAAGCTGTTTACCCTTCCCAAATGACTTATCTTTTATAAAGTACTCTATCCATCACCTTTGCCAATACATATTAATCTTATATAGGACACAATAGGGGTGGCATGTTTATCATATATTTTTGGAAGAATATTTACCACATGGGCAACTAGACCAGTTTAGTAAATAAACATATCCTTATAAAAAAATCCCCTAGAGCTCTAGTAACTGATTCCTCTATTTTTTATCATACTGTATTAGCAGAAATATTAGTTATTCTTTATGTATAGCTCTATTCCATGACTATCTCAGAATCTGACATTATTAATTACGGGTATTCATGGCCACTATTAATCCTCCCTTATCTGCAGGTTTGACAATAAATCTCATCATTCTGATCAATGTTGCAACGC
>NW_027323689.1:0-1338 GCF_032062135.1 Pyxicephalus adspersus | reverse complement strand
TAGTCTGTCATTTGCAATCCCTATTTAATGTACAGCGCTGCGTAATATGTTGGCGCTATATAAATCCTGTTTAATAATAATAATAATAATAAAGAACCAGACCAGTTAAACAAATGATTGCTTATAAATCCCAAGTTTAAAGGGTTTTTTTGCCATCCTCTGGATCAGCTATGAATATGAGTTTTATCAGGAATATACTGGTTTCAGCATGTTTTTTCATTAGTGGTTTAACTTGATGGGCTTTTGTCTTTTTTTAATAACTAACTTCTACTAATTTTACTAACTATGTACCAAGTAACTTATGCTACAGCTCAAATTCAACAAAGGTTTAAAAATTGTAAGAGTAATTAATTTAAATCAATGAAACAGAATATATACAAGTGACAGTTCTGCTTGTGTTTCTGACCATCCTTTTAGAACTACAGGGTATGGACACAATCATGAATTCAGCATTAAAAGTCATGGTGTGTAATAAATGAGATTTTCATTTCTATCAGTTATCATTTTTGACATTGTCCAAAGGAACTTATCCAACTACTTCTGTCTTTGCGATTGGGATTTATTTGTGATTGAAGCTTTATATTACAAAAATGTACTACTATCATCCAAAAATCCTTTCCCCATCTTTCTTTCTCCCCTTACGTCATCCTTACTTTTTATTTTATTTTTCTTCATCCTCTTTTTCCTTCATCGCCCCTATGTCCAATCTTTTTCTTTCTTTCATCCTCCTTTCCTTCATTTACCCTCCACTGCCCTCTTTCTCTTCCCTTTCAATCCTCCGAAATCAACTTCCCCTTCCTCTTTACCCCGTATTTCTCTTCCTTCACTTTCTTTTTTTCCCTATATCTTCCCTTCTCTTTCCCCATCATTCCCATATATCATACTTCTCCTAAATCCTCCTTCTCTTATTTCCCTTTTCCTTTCCCTTATCCTGCTGTTCCATCATCTTCCCTTTCCGCTTTCCATCCCCTCTTCATCCTCCCATTCCTTCTTTACTTTTCTCATCCTCCACTTCCTTTTCCTTCTTCCCTAACATCCTTCATCTTAATCTCCCCTACTTTTTGTTAAATTAACCTCTTTTTAGTTCTCTTGCCTTCCATCATAATCCTGTTACTTTATCATCTAGGACAGGGGTGGGCAAACTTTTTTAGTTAGGGGCCACAATCTGAAAAAAACATTTGACAGAGGGGTCAAGCCGATGGAGAGTGGGCGGGGTTATGCCATCATGACGCCACTGAACGTGACATCATTATACCATAACCCCGCCCACTCTCCTATCACAACCTCAGGACCTGTGATGGGAGAGCGGGCAGGTTGTGTGCAGGGACACAGCCCGCC
>NW_027323688.1:0-1338 GCF_032062135.1 Pyxicephalus adspersus | reverse complement strand
CGACACCGACTGTACACACGGAAGATTTTCGCCCGATAATTGGCCGATGCCGATTATCGGGCGATAAAAATCTGCCGTGTGTACGTAGCTTAAAACCAACAGAGATCTGTTAACTGCCTGTTCTTAAAATATTGCTGAACACTTGTAAAAACCAATACAAAGTTCTATTCCCAATAAAAAAACAGTTTCTTTTATTGATTATAAATAAAATGATAACATATTTCTATTTTGGAAATAAATATTTTGCTGAGCATTCTGTACTGAAAGACAACTTTTTTTACACTTTATGTGCACTTATGGAGTTTTTATATTATAAAGTATATATGATGTATTTAGAAGTATGTGATTGTGGCCAAAATAGGATTGTTAGTAGAGACAAAGAATGAAGACACAAACTCTAAAATGCCTTTAAATTTAATAATTTTATTACCATATAAAACTGTACCATGTAAATGCTTCTCCTTGCTAAAATTAGGAAATTAAACAGATTCTGAGAGTTATCCTAACACATGTGTCATAGTATTATAGGCTAATTGTGATTGCAGCTATATTTGGCCTTAAAGGAAAACACAGCTAGCACTGAAATAGATCTCTCTTTGCTTTCCCCCTATTTACTTACCTGAATTCTACACTCATGTGGGTTTCCGCTCTGTGAAATGTTCTGAGCAGGGAGGGGAACTCTGATAAATAGAGAACCCTGGTGAGTGACTGATAAGTGTGAGTAAAGTTAATTAGGGAGAAGAATATGGCTACTGTGATCCTGTAAAGCCAAAAATTATTAGTTTTGAATAGAATGGTAAGGGGTTAAAGTCTTCCTACACATTAAGGAGATTTAGTCTCTCTTGAAAGTGAAGTTTAAATCTCAGACTCTGAATTCTGGTTTCTTACCACAAAAACATACTGGTATGTTTATTACCCCAACCTCAGAGTATGGTAAAGCATTAGATTGTGGGCTCTGAGGAATGTCTGAGGATCATGACATGATAAAGACACTGTAAAGCACCGCACATAATGTAGGCAATATAAAGATACATAGCAATAATAAATAACTACCAAAACAGGAAAAGAAAGAGATCTTCAAGTGTGGACATTTGTCCAGAGGGCAGAAAACGAATTGAAATGTCCCCAATGGGACAGAGGTGGCAGAAGTTAAAACAATGGTGGCAGAATTTAAAACAATCCTTACTCTATCCAAAAGAAATTTTGCTTTAACTGTGTGAACAGCATTGTGTAAAAAAAAAAAGAACAATTATCTCTATAGTGGTTTACCCACTGCATACTGGCAGACTAAAGCTACGTACACACGGCAGATTTTTATCGCCCGATAATCGGCATCGG
>NW_027323687.1:0-1338 GCF_032062135.1 Pyxicephalus adspersus | reverse complement strand
GGAACAGGGAATTAAACGGCCATTTTTTTTTACCATAATGTACATTGCAATAATGGTTTGTAATGTTCAGACATCTATGCTAATGAATCAGACTTAAGATAAATAAAGAAAAAACATAGAATACTCACATAAACAATACTTCAACAAAAATTTACTGAAATCTGGAATCAGGAACAAACAAAATGTTATAATGAATACATACATGAAAATAATATTCCCTTACAATAATGAATATGAACAAGCATGAGCTGTTTTTTGTTTGCTCTGCTCCTGGACGGAAGAAGAAGAAGAGAAAAGCTTTATTACTCTTTATTTACTGCCACCTACATGATTAGCCATTAACAGTGATAAAAAAAATCAGTGGTCTGTACCTGTGGGGTAATACCACTACATAGATTTGAATTAAGGGTGGTCCCTCCACTTCTCTACAGATTGGATCTGCCCAAAAGAGCAGGAGGAGGAATAGGAAACATTAGCAGCATTTGCTGGCAAATGGCTGCTCTGTGCATGGGGAGATGAAAAGCAAGCAAGCAAGTCTTTGTCAGCCATTCACCATATTCTGTTTGCGAGCCACTGGCAGGGTGGAGAAAAAACCATCTTCCCTCCTCTGGTTCCATAATTACATTAGAGGTGGTGCAGGAGTTAGAGGGAAATAGGGTAGGGGGGTAAATGAGATGAAGGAGAAAAAACTGTAAATTCTTCTTAATTTTAAAAAAGATGAGGGCTTCAGCCTAAGATTTTAGGAGTTAACTTTCCTATAGATTTTAGATCAGTTTTGGCTTTTACTGGTTTATTCATGCCTATTACTGCTTGATAGATATGAAATATGTGTTTGCGACCAAAACTTCATTTTCAGTTGAAATAAATCAGATTGTAGAAGTGGCAAGGCTGTATTTAATCCAAGATAAATGTAAAAATGTCTGTAAAAATCACACTTTTCTGTAGCATCATATACAACTTACATTCATTTCACAAGCATGTATTTTATAGAATCTGTCTATTTTGGTGTGGCCTTTGAAGTCACATTAAACAAAAGGACCTTGCCATCATAATTTTATTTTTAAATATGTGAGGAGAGGAACCTGCAGAGGAAGTTGTTGAGCTTGATAATCTTTAATAATTTTTCAATGTTTTGTTAAAATTTAACCTTGAAATATTTCACTTAATCCATTACAATTAATCCACAAAAGATATTCACATGACATTCAGGCAAAAATTTTTCAATTCATTATTTTTTCTTACCAAAAAAAAACCCTGTAATTTTATCAGCTGTTACCTAGTGACAAGCTTATTCTACTAATTGCCTCTTTGCTCATCTCAAAGAAATTAAATGTGGAA
>NW_027323686.1:0-1338 GCF_032062135.1 Pyxicephalus adspersus | reverse complement strand
TTTAAAAAATGGCTTGCAGTACAAACTAGGTGCCAGAGAAAACTTATTCATCCCATTACGACTATGGATGAACAAAATCAAAAGTTTTAATTTTACGGAAAAGCTAACCACATTAAAGTCAACAGGGAATGCAACAAATTTAATTTATTTGTTTTATTTTATTTATTTAGTGCAGTGGGCTTTAAATGTTTCAATGTTTTTTGACGGTTACTGAAACTTCACAAAGATCCCTTTCCTAATATTGTCCCAAATTTATATTATATATATATATTTATTATAAATATATATCATTTATATATTTATATAAATAATATTATATATGTTTAATGTTAATATTTTTATTGATTATTTGTATACTTATTACACTGGTCAACAAACATTTTCTTGCCAAACAGAATAAAATCATTTTAGGTTATGTTTGATGCACAGATTCCAAATATAGTATTGGTTTTGCTAGATTGGCTCTAGTTTTTGAAATAATGACCTCATAGAAAAATAATAGGAGTAAGCAAAATTAAACTAGATATGCCTATATGCTACATATGCAAAATTCAATTTTTGAAATAATGTCAATATATTCTATATTCAGTATATTTACAGAACTAATCACAAGGAAGTCGTTGAAATACTCAGTTTGTATGATTTCCTTTTATTCTGATGATCAGGACAATCACGGCTCCAGCAGTAGTCTGCCATCATGTGTCTATCCCACCTGCCCTGATACCTTTCTTCCATCACCTTTATATCTTGATGGAACCTCCCCCCTTGTTCCTCACTGAAATCACTAGGGTTTTCTAGAAATTTTTGCAAATGGCTATGGAGATAGTGTACCTTTATGCTCATAGTAGCACCCACATTTTTAAAGTTTAAGAGCAAGTTTTGCACCAGCTTTGATAATTTTGTGCTTTATGGTTACCCAAGAAGTTCTTGACAACCATGACATAGCTGTGCCAGGCAGAAGCTTCAGTATCAGTCATGTAACTTGTGAAATTTGAATCATTTATCAGTTTCCGAATCTGGGGTCCATCAAAGATTCCTGCTATTAGTTTTTCCTTGTCCAGAGCTGTAACAAATTGCTTCATTAATCCAAACTTTATGTGTATTAGAGGGAGAATGATTTTTTCTTTGTCCACCATTGGCTTGTTAATGATGTTCCCTGCACCTTTTTTCATGTTTTCCCTTGGAGGCCATCTCTCTTTTTTCCAGTGATCCTGCTTTGCTCTACTATCCCACAAGCAGATGAAACATGGGAACTTTGTGTATCCACTTTGCTGTCCAAGTAGGAAGTTCACCATTTTTAAATCAACACATATGGACCATTGGTGTTCATGATAGCAA
>NW_027323685.1:0-1339 GCF_032062135.1 Pyxicephalus adspersus | reverse complement strand
TTAAAACTCATTTCATGAGATAATTGTACAGTAATTGTGACTATTCTTTTTCAGAGGGAAGCTTATCACATACGTGGAATGAAAAATACAGCTCACCCCAGAAGACACCAACCTGGAAAGGAGGAAACAGCCCTGCTGCTGATGTAGTAAGTATTTAAGGGGTCTCACATTACATCCCCCAAGTTCTGTATTTTCAAGTGTGTGTGGGTGTATATGTGTGTGTTTTTATATATATATGTAAGTCAGACCAGGTACATTATTTTAATAAATGCAATTAGTGCAGACATTTGTATCGACATATTAGGCATCATGGTGTCAGGTACTGTAAAAAATCCTCACTGTGAATTAGTCACAAACAAAGCAAAAAAAAAAAAAAAAAAATCTTTATGGAGCCTAGACACTCATTAACTTCTGGAGCAAGCTGTGCTTTGATATGCAAAAAGAAACAACTGCAGAGTTTGTCTTGGCTTTAAACAGTTACAAGAGCTTGCAGAAGAGCTCAGTCTTTAAGATCACCCACAACCTCAGCTGTGTTTAGCAAAAGATTTTTTTCTGCAACTCATGCAAACCACCCCCTCCCCCCTATCAAGCCTCCGTCATGCACACGAGCAAGCAGGGAAGCCTCATTCGTGTCTGGATGTCTTTAACGCGGGGACTACCTGTATTTTTTATATATAGTCTTTAACAGGGCACTAGAGGGATGATGTTGCAGGACTAAAAAAAAAAAAACATTAAAAAGAGACGCTCAATGTATTGATTTTATTCATGAATTGAGTTGTTTCATAGCTGAAGTTCAGTTTTCATTGTCATTCTGTGCTCAGCCCCATAGGAGCTCCAAACGAAGCCGGCTTATCTGTGATGAAGATGATCGCCAGATAAACACTAGATCACCAAAAAAAAACCAGAAAACAGTCACTGTACCACAGGTCAGTTTTATTTATTTATTTATTTTTTTTTGTGAGTCATAGATTATCTTTTTAAAGTGGAACTTTCATAAAAAAATTCACTTAACTAAGCCTAGCAAGTCCTGCACTCCCAGCTTCTTTATGCGGCTTGCCATTCTGTCCAATGCTGCCATCTTCTTTCTAGGTTCTTCCTCGTGTTACCCGATCTACCACTGCTCAGGGATGAGATTGGGTGATGTGTTTTCCTCCAAATGTAAAAAAAATCCCTTAATGACACAAAAAGTCCCTTAATGACACATGCTCAAATCCACAACCTCCTGGGGTATGTGATGCGAGTTTACTCTTCATTCTTTCCTAAAAAGTTATTAATACATGTAACATTTTTTCATAATGTAAAAGGATAGCCACCTAATTTTAAAAATGTGATGAAAGGT
>NW_027323684.1:0-1340 GCF_032062135.1 Pyxicephalus adspersus | reverse complement strand
TAAAAAAAAAAAAAAAAAAAAAAAAAAAAAAAAAACCCCAATATCCAATCTACTCAAGATCTATGGCTCCCAGCAGAAGCTTCATATTCACACGAGGCTTCTGCCATGGGAAGGTTGTAGCCCTTGGACACAGCAGAAACCCAAGGAACTGTGAAGTAGGATAAGTTGGCATTAAATCCAATTTCTTTGCAGAGTAAAATATTTAAAGGCAACAGGGCTGCATTAAAAGCACAGAAACGCCACTCAAATCAAAATAGGAATAAAATGGCACTACAAATGACACCTACAGTAAGATTTACACAAAAATACTTTGCTCACCTTCTACTTCCTCCTCCTCTTCCTCATCGTCATCATCATCATCCTCATCTGAGCTGAATGTGCCATCAGGCAAGCTGTAAATCCTGATCACTTGCTGTAATATAAAAAGTAGTTATACATCAAGCAGCCAAAACAAAGAAAGTTGGCGTGAACTAGTGAAAGTATGCATACAGAAACGGTTACATTTAGCATTAAGGGAATATGTTTTCCATATAAAGTTTAAATTTATTATAATTCTTGTTTTATCTATTTTTTAGGCATAATGTGATACTGCCAATAGCAAATCTAGCAATTACTCCACCACAAAAAAACAAAAAACTGTCTCTTATAAACAAAGCTCCATTAATACATAACTGGCAAGAGATACAAGCCCTTAGACCATTTTTGCATTTTATGCCCTTAGGGCATACATATAAACCACACTTACTACATTTTGTTTACCATATACAGTAATATTATTGCTACTGAACAGAGCAGTAACCACTTTAAATTTTTAAATTCAAATACGAGGGAGTGATGAAGTTCCTGGCTTTGCCCCCTTCCAGATGAAATATAAAAATGAGTGTGGGGGCATATGACAGCCTAATATCTTAGTATGTAACTGTGTAAATATCAGGTCTTTGCCAATTCTTAAAACTGTTTTTTCTTTTAGTGAGAAGCTGTGATGGCAGAGGCACAAGCAAGTTTCAGGTCCTTGGAGTTACGGGCCATCATGAAGCTTTTGTTTCTCCAGGGAAAGTCAGCAAAGCACATTCACACTGAGATGTCACAAACACTGGGGGAGAAGTGTCCTTCCTACAGCACTGTCATAACCTGGATATCTCGTTTCAAGACTGGGCATTTCACCATTGAAGATGAGCCCCGCAGTGCGCGCCCCCCAACTTTAACTGACCCGGCAACCTGCACTACTGTCCATGAGCTGATTGAGGACTGGGGAAAATCTGCAAAAAAGCCTCTGAAGCCCAGATACTTGACATCCCAAGGGAGCGTGTTGGGTTTGTTATCACCACTATCCTAGACAT
>NW_027323683.1:0-1341 GCF_032062135.1 Pyxicephalus adspersus | reverse complement strand
GAAAATGTCGACCGAATCACTTTTATTAAAATGAATAAGGCTTGGATCGGCTATGACTTTAACACCCCCTCTGCAGATTGTACTGATTAGTCGTCAACTGCTGCACGGGCATCAAGATGGGAAGAGCACGTTCACAGCCTTCGGCATCTCCTGCTAGTGGCTAGTGGTCCTCTACCTCTATTCTGTCTCTGAGGTCTATAACTTGCAATGGAGCTGTGTAATTGGCTAATTTTTGTTATGGAGCACCTCCCTCTGGGCCCTCTGCCTCTACCTACTTTGAGGCCTATATCACTTGTAATGGAGCTGTGTGATTCATAATTAAATATTTGTATTTTGAGTAGAGAAATACATTTTCTGTCTTTTTGGATAGATACCAAGTGCTATCAAAAATAAATATCTGTATTTTTTGGAGAGTAATACTGAAATTGATAGATTGCAAGTGGTATCATATTTTAAGATACCTCTTGCAATCTATCACAAAAACCATACAAATTTCTGTATTTCTGTAAAAATAAAAATACAGATATTTAATTCTGATAGCTCTTGGTATCCCTAAATGCCCTAAAAATGTATGTATTTCTCTAAAACAAATACAGATATTTAACTGTGATAGCACTTGCTAGATATCCACAAATGATGAAAACTTTCTGTATTTCCCCGCTGATTTGGCAAAGCCTGTTCCCTTTTATGTGGTTTTACTAGATAGTAAGTCTGGACAGTGGGAATTCCGTTCATCCATTTATGTCTCCAATAGCTACAGCTTCCATACACTGTCCATAGAGGTGATGGCCTCAACCACTAATGCCGTCCTTGCTCCGTCTCAGGGCCCACCTCCTCCTCCTGCTGTTACTGCTGCTGCCTGCCCAGTACTCAGCTCTAGATGCCAGTTACTAATGCCGTCCACACTTGGTCTCAGAGCCGACCGCCTCCTCCTCCTGCTGTCCATGCCGCATTTTACAAAGTTACAGCTAGCAGATAGGAAAAGGCAGTCCCCTACAAAGCAATGTCTCCACTAGCTACAGCTCCTACACTATCCATGTAGGTGATGGCCTCAATCTTTAATGCCATGGTGAATGTATGGGGATATGGAACATGTCCATGTCTGTTGGATTTAAAGCTGGTGAAGTGCTAGAGTACCAAATTCCTAATGTGTGCTGGGACATAATAGAAGGAAATTTCTACAGCGCCACTCCGGCAGATTTGCACCAATTTGATGTGATTGACGTGCACTTCCACTTAC
Source organism: Pyxicephalus adspersus (assembly GCF_032062135.1). Lineage (NCBI taxonomy): Eukaryota > Metazoa > Chordata > Amphibia > Anura > Pyxicephalidae > Pyxicephalus > Pyxicephalus adspersus. The sequence goes on along the minus strand of NW_027323683.1, from coordinate 101 downwards.
GCTTCGAGCTGCGCTCCAGGGTTAAAGATGCCACCCACTCGAATCAGCTGGCTCATCGGAAGTATACCTGCATCGTGATGGCTCTTATTGCTCAAACTTGG
>NW_027323682.1:0-1341 GCF_032062135.1 Pyxicephalus adspersus | reverse complement strand
TACTCCTTGCTCATTCCTCCACCCTGGCCCCAGACCTAACCAAACTATTCAACCTCTCCCTTTCTACTGGTACCTACCCCTTCGCTTTCAAACATGTCATAATTCTCCCTATCCTGAAGAAACCCTCACTAGACCCCTGTCCCCAGAGACCACCAAACTCCTTGTACATGCTCTTGTTATCTCTCGTCTGGACTACTGTAACATCCTCCTCTCTGGTATTCCACCAACCCGACTCTCTCCTCTACAATCCATTATGAATGCTGCAGCCAGACTCATCCATCCTTCCCTCCACTCCTCTTCTGCTGCATCTCTTTGCAGTTCTCTTCACTGGCTGCCCTCTCTGCTTCTCCGATGACCCACAGGTGACTTCCTCACTCATAACCTCAACACACGCACTGCTCCAAGACTTTTCTAGAACTGCCCCAACTATCCTGGAATAGCCTTCCTTGTCCTATTCGGCTTGCTCATACTTTCTGCTCATTTAAAAGAGCACTCAAAACCCAATTTTTCAACCTTGCCTACCCAACTTCTTCTGTCTTTTGAAACCCCCACTACTTCCCACCACTACATATCCCCCTCCTATTGTGTGTTAATTCCCCCACTTCCTAGATTTTCGGGGCAGGGTCCTCTCCTCCTATATCACTGTCTGAATTTGTCTGTTATTTGTAACCCCTATTTAATGTGCAGTGCTGTGTAATATGTTGGCGCTATATGAATCCTGTTTAGTAATAATAATTTGCTAACAAATAGCAAATGGCCTTTAGGAAATTCATTACAGGTTTTCTGGATCACCCAAATTCACTGATGAATGTGTAACTTCTCCAGCCTTGGAGAGCTTTAAAAAATCAGGCCCATTGTAACAATTTGAACAAGCGTACAATTAGGTAATAAATGTAACATAAATTATTACTGGTACTTCTAAAAGATTTCGTAATGTCAGTGTGAATTTGCAAAGTTTGTGGCTTTTGTGTTTAAAATTTAGATCAATATTATATTGTTTTCATTTTTAGGAAATTCTCCAGTTAGAAAATACATGCCAGATATTCTAGATAATATTAGGTAAATGCACCTGTATTTACCTTTAATAGAAAAACATCATATTTGCTATAAACACTATTGTGTATAACTGCATATTTCTGCTAAATCTACTTAATCTGCTACTGCTAAATCTGCTTAATCTTCAAAATGTAATTGTTCTCAATTACTGTTTAGTGGGGAACAGGTTAACCATGAATGCTTTTGAAAAAAATAGTTTATTCTGGACTATTGATAAGGGGGTCAGGAAAACCTCCAATGAATTCCCTTTTGAGTTTTTATGAAGTGTATCTGTACCCCATCTGT